>NC_142928.1:68315738-68338238 GCF_046866305.1 Octopus bimaculoides
ATTCTCTGCTGTCTATAATACGGTTTTACATACATCACAAACTTTTATTACTATCTAATGTATCTAATAAATTTAATTCCTTTATAAATGGAGTGACGGCCAAAACCTATGGATTTATGGCATGGTAAAATTTAGCATGAACAATAAACATACAGGCACATTAGAAACTTACTTAATACAAAACCAACAGCCCAAAAATGAGTGAAATTTTCAAATCAGTCTACCTGATTTAGTTAGAGAAATTATTAACTGTGGGTTTAAATTCAATTGCATCGAGATCAGTTAATAGTAGGTTAATCGATTATTGACGAGAACTTAATGACGATTGAAACTATGGTCCGGTCGATTTATTTTTACTGTCCACAGCATGGTTGTATAAGCACGACAGATCTTTACGTCTTTCTATTGTATTTTATAAATTTAATTAATTCATAAATCCAGTGACTGCTAAAGCTAATGGCTTTTGTCAATAATAAACATTACGATACATATACACCCGTACATATGTACATATATGTATTTTCATATATATATACACATATTCATAAATATACATATATATATGCATACATACACATATACATACATGTATATATATATATATATATATATATATATATATATATTCATTTTACATATATATATACACAAAAGAAAAGTGAAGGGAAAGAGAGAGATTTGTATGTGAATGTGTGTGTGTGTTTATATGCGCGTCTAGACCTCGAACGTCTAACAATAGAAGCTTTTCAAATTGGTATCACAATATATTTATTATTACTTTATTAGTGTGATAGACCATTGAATATTGCATCGATCTAAATACATACTTTATGTAAGTGACTCTTCCTCGAGATGTGCAGTATAATCAGCATGATCATGTAATTTTATGTCAAATTGTCCTTACTCTAGGATAACCTAGGTAAGAAATGTTCTTTCTAATCAGCGTATGTATAGATATAATCCACAATAAATGAAAGTTCAGGTTTCTAATTTTGCAAAAATACATTTCATAATCGAAGGAAAGAATATATTCTTTTCTATTCCAGGCACAAGGACCAACATTTTGAGGGAGAGGGCCAGTCGAGGGCTGGTACTTAATTTATAGACCTCGAAATAATGAAAGGCAAAGTCGATCTTGGCGGAAGTTGAACTCAGAACATAAAGATAAACGAAATACCGCTAAGCATTTCGCCCGGCGTGCTAACAGAGTAGAGTGAATGATAAATAAATATTATTATAATTAAATATTATTTATTTATCATTCACTCTACCCTGAATTGTGGCACAATATGGACAGATTTCTGAATAGCGATGAACTTTTATGTAAAAGGATAAGCATATTACAATGGAAAAATACCAAGTGGATTTTCCCTTTTTCTCTCTCCTGTTTCTCTCTCTTTTCCTTTTTTCTTTGCGATTTCTTCTTTGTGATGTAATCTTGGAACGGAATATATTTGCGGCTGACGATAGCTTTAAACCATCCTGTCTATCAATTATATACCCATATAATGATGCAACGACTGTTTGCGTATAAAGCTTGAAACACGTGTACCGCGGAATCCTTTCTGTTCTGTTTTCATTTGACGTTTTTATTATATCTCTCTCTCTCTCTCTCTCTCTCTCTCTCTATATATATATATATATATATATATATATATATATATATATATGTGTGTGTGTGTGTGTCTGTGTGTCTGTGTGTGTCTGTGTGTGTGTATGTGTGTGTGTGCGTGCGTGTGCGTGTGTATGTAGGTATGTATGCATTAAATTAATATAAACAGCAGCTTGCAATGTTTCACCAAAAAGGAGAATTACAAATGTCACTAAATGTGATTATAGTGTTAGGAAGCACCTATGTTGCTAGATACAGTTAACGCACATGAATGAGAACATATACACTAACAGCAACCATAATTGTCGGAAAGGGGCGTTCGAGAATTCTTAATACTGACGGAGCCGCCTCGACTGATGGGACGGAAATTATCGAAACTAACTCGCCAGTAGTAAAAATTCTCGTCGATTATGGTCCATATAAGTGTATACGTTTTCATTCATGCGCGTTAACTACAACGTTAGACCGATTAAGCTGTAATTTCTAGCAACGTATGTTTCCTAATACACTAATCGCATATTACATTCGGAATATATATATATATATATATATATATATATATATATATATATATAATATATATATATATATAGGAGAATGTACGAAAAAACAACAACAGACGAGGACAGGTGGTGTAAATAACAAAAGGATGTATTAGTATGACGCTCGGGAATACGGAAAGTCTTTGACGTTTCGAGCTGCGCTCTTCAACAGAAAGAATACGGAGACAAGGAGAAAAAGATGATAAAGGAGGTTTACAAAAGTGGAAAAGTTCAAACGTTCAAAAGTTTTTTTAGACGTCGTGGTATATTGAAGCGATTTCCAATCAGAAGATGGGTCCAGTGTAATCCGTGGGTAGGAGAGGTGCAGCCGGAGGGTATAAAGTTCAGAATCAAACAGTCCAGAAAAAGTATATATATATTCTTTCCTCAGTGCAGTTCCAAATTATCTTGGCAATTTCGGCTGGTTATACTCGAGATTGCTCCAATCTGGCCAGCCTCAAGGGAAGATTAAGCTAAGAGCATTAGATTCCTTGGAAGAAACCAGCAAATGTATACGAAAACAAGGACGGAAAAAATGGAGAATGTTACACAAATACAAACAACAGGACATAACAACAGGTGTCTTTCGACTAAGGAAGAATTAAATTATGCAGGTATGTGTGGAAGTAAAGCCTTACGGCAAGGATACAAGATGTCACAGGCACAGGGAGGAAAATAAATGTTGCACGGACGCGGCCGAACCAAGAAAGAAAGATCAGGCTTGACTGAACGCCGGTCACTTGGGGAGAGAAGTAGAGGCAGCCGAAATTGCAAAGATAATCTGGAACTCCTCTGAGGAAAGAAAACTCCGAATGACCCGTCCTTGTTTTCTTTGTATCGTCTATCTGTATGTTTAGTTGTCCCTTTTTTGTATCACCTAATTGTCTGGATGTTTTGCGTTCTTGTCCCATTTTGTATTTTTTATATATAAAACATATAGCGGCGTAGTACACTTTGCTCTCTCTCTTTCTCTCTCTCTCTTTCTCTCTCTCTCTTTCTCTCTCTCTCTTCTCTCTCTCTCTCTCTTCTCTCTCTCTCTCTTTCCTCTCCTCTCTCTTTCTCTCTCTCTCTTTCTCTCTCTCTCTTTCTCTCTCTCTCTTTCTCTCTCTCTCTCTCCCTCTCTCTCTCTCTCTCTATATATATATATATAGATAGATAGATAGATAGATAGATAGATAGGTAGAGAGATAGATAGATAGATAGATATCCACCTTTTATGTCTTTCAGTAACTGGACTGCGGCCCTGCTAAGCAAGACTTTTAGTCGAATGAATTGACAAAGCGTACTTTTTTACGGCTTGTATGTATTTTACTGGTTCCTTATGTTGCTAATTTTGGGGGACGTAATCAAACAAACACCGATCGGCAAGCCATAGTTAGAGATAAAGACAAAGATACGCACACACATAGATATACAAATACACACGCACACACACACACAAATAGATATGTGCGTGTGTACATGTGTGTGTATGTGTGTGTCTGTGTAAGTATGAATATGCACTGGGACTGAACGTGGAACCATTTCGTTGTGAAGCAGACACCTTACCACACGGCCACTCATACACGGACACATACACGCAGAGTAACACGCACACATGCACATACATGTAAATATTTATATACATATATACATGCATACATATGTTTATCCACACATTTATACACACACGTAACATGTCTACTTTTCTTTTCTAAACTCACTAATACTTGTATATGGATATATTTTCAGACATAGTAAAAAAAAAAGCCAAAGGTTCATTTATTTTCAGCAGTAATCTATAAATTATCACTTCCAAACATCCAGTCTGAGAAATAGATACAAACAAATGTGGAAACTGAGGTTTTTATTGAAATATGTAATATTATATGAACGTAAATACAATTGGAATGAAAGAATATGCCATAAACCGACAGATATACAGACGTACTGGTAGTTATTGTGTGTTAGGGACTGAGAGAGAAAACAAGATAGAGAGATATCGTGTAAAAATCGAAGAACACTACACTTTAATGTGTCCTCCTTAGATTGCATTGTCCAGTTTTGTGGTGGTATAGGGTAACTTTAAATCCATTGAAGTATATATATACAGACACTAGTCTCCAGCCATTGAATGCGTTTGAAGATTGCTTTAATGTTTAATGGTTTCTCAATGATTCCATCTACAGACATACATTCACTCATGAATATAAGTCATGCATTTGCAGAAAATTCACTCAAACACAAATACACAAGTACACATATACATACATACATACACGCACACAAACACACACACACGTATATATATATATATATAAACACATCTGACTATAGAAAGAACTGAAGAGTCTATATGCCTATATTTTCTGGTTCTGTTCGTATTCTTCAATAGAATTTCTGATGTATGATTTATGCTGTTTGTATGAACTATTAATTATTCTTTTAATTGCCCACATACCGACTTTTAACCTATTCTTGTTTACCGATATATGAGCGCTTAAAGTGCGCTCGATGCGCGCTCAATATGCGCTCAATGTGCGCTCAGTGTGTAGACATATGGTCAGATGCGTTGAATCTATAACCACGCCACCCAAACTTATGAATACATTATCCACTGTGAGTGATATTGCTGTTTCTTTAAGTTTATCAAGAAAATATGAAATTCAATATGTTCATGAACGAGTGATACGATGGGTATGAGTGCTGCATGAAAATATTTTGATTTGTTAGCGATAAGATGATCATATGTACTAACTGGATTTTACCATAAGGCAGTTCGTTTTGATTTGTTGCCATTGAGGAGAATACATTGTTCTTTTTATATAACTAGCTATTATCTGGTAGTAATATATCAGCTCCAGCCTCAGTCGTGGCTGCCCCATTTTTTCAGTCACTGCTTCCGTCTACATAATATAAAGCGTAATCTCTTTTTCTAAAGATGGGAGATCGTGATTTCAGAGAAATTTAGCTGCAAATCCCCGCATGTCCTTTAAACACGCAGAGAAGTACTGATTAGAACATATATATTCAGTTGAGTTATGATGTAAAGTCTGGAGGATGTGGTAGGTTGGTGTAAAGTTAAAATTCATTTTGTCTTGATTACATGTATGGAACGAAATAGTTTTTCGTGCTCTGAATCCCTTCTTTAGAGAAAAAGAAATATCTTAATATATACACCAACATCACATTTCGATTGGTTTATTAGTCAGATCAAAATGGATATAAACTTGGAAATTCATCTCCAATCTGAACGTAATATCGTTTTCAGATTTTGGCACCAGGCCAGCAAAATGGGGTGAGGCGGTGAATCGATCATATCAACCCCAGTGTTCAACTTGTACTTATTTTATCGACTACGAATGACGAAACGCACAGTGGACCTCGGGGGAATTTGGACTCAGAAAGCAAAACGGAAGAAATTCCACTAACCATTTTACCCATCTAGCCAACGACTCTGCTAGCTCACCGCCTTACATCTGAATGTAATATCACCATGTTCACTAGCTCACTAACATAGAAGTAAGACTTAATGCTTTATTCTTTATGAAAATGTATTTTTCAGTGAAGACAGTAATATTACACTGTTGTCAGGGGTCAAATTAATGGTTGGTTTTTCAGCAGGTATTATATAAACTTATTCATCGAGTTTTTTCACCGTGGCTTTCTATTGCTTATGAAAGTGTCATTCTATAGTGTTCTATTATATCAGATATGTTCGATTATTCCTAGCTCAGATATTTCTTCTCTCTTAACGGATTTGTCATTTCTCTTCTTTTCTGACATTGATTGATCTCCCAGCTTCTCTTTTGTAAGGCTTAAGCCAATGGATAGGATGTTATAGATGTAATTTGTATGCTTTAGCTATTTCATAGCAGGCATAAACATGGTGAGTAATATCTGTCTATCAGAAGATACTACTTCTATGTAAGAAATCATAGTAGAAGCATCTAAAACTGGCATACAATCAGTTATTAATTGCGTAATTTTTGCATTTCGTTTCTGATTTTAGAAGCGTAAATACCATGGAGTTGCATAACGCTACTCTTTCACTATGGGTATAGTTTGATGAAATAAGCAATGACTAACCTCTTCCAGTATATGATGCATGCTAAATTGAATAGTTACATGAGTACACACGAGAAACATTTATAAGAGTCAATGAGGGATCGATCGCTTGAAATACCCCGACTACATTGAAATATAAAGAAGTCATTGTGTAATATTTACTGAGAAGAAAATGTTACTGAAAAGACTAAATAGGAATGAAACAGTCCTTAAGGTGGATCGTTTCTGGAGATAAATAATGAGAAGATTATATGTCTGATTTAAGAGGTTGTCAATGTCCACCTTATGTTTGTGATATACATCAAGTTCCAGATTAGTGAATATGCAATATCTCCATTGCACTGGTTTTCATTATATGAGACGCTCGCATCTTTTAACATAATCCTCAAACATGTCTCAAAATTATTAGTGAAATAATTCATTCCCTTATATAAATTTCAACTGGTTGCCAGTTTATAGTGTGAAACAGGTTGATATATTGTCAACAGTAATATGTGTATTAGCTACCCAATCTCTAGTTCTTGGATACATTCGCCTGAATAAATTTCAAAAAAATGTGAAAATTGCTCTATGCATATTTGTATATAAGAAACCTGCTAACAAATTATCTAGTTATTGACGCAAGCTAATTAAGATTTCCACGCAGGAACCTTCATGCCTATACAAACAAACGTTAAAAACAATAAGAATTATGAAATCATTAAATATATTTTATTATGTATAAGTAGCGCTTCAAAATTATACTTAACATACCGAATAAAAAAGGGACATGTGAGTTATCCTGCTTGTCTATGCCTAACTTAATATATCGGTGTCTAACTATCTGTCTCCCTGTCTGTCTCTGTCTGTTTGTCTCTCTGCCTCTGTCTGTCTATCAAACTATACACCCCCCACCCCACACATATATGTATGTACATATGCATGTATGATGTACGTATATGTATACACCTTGAAAGTCTACCAGATAGATGGACGAGCATTGTAAAAGATGCAGGAGAGTATATTTTAGATTAAAAAAGAACTTTGTTTATCTTAAGTTTGAAAAATAAAAGAAGTATAAAAAACCGCTTTATTTATGGGACGATCTATTTATACAAAGTTACCAGCTACAGTCGTAGGATTAATATTAATAGAAATATTAATAATAATGGTACGGATATCAATCATATTAATAGTAGTAATGTTCAATAAATATGAAAAAAACGTATTAATGACCATTTATCATCTTTTAGGCTCAAACATGAAGGCAATTGTACGTCCTTATATCGCAAGATTTGGGAACAGAAGGAAAGCGGAATCGAATGTAGCGTTAAATGGGATATTATAAGGAAAGTGAGCCTAATAAAGATAGTCTATACGGGTGCGAGCTATGTTGTATGGAAACTTATGACATGTTTAAGTATAGGGACAAGAGCAACCTGATTAATAATAGATTAGACCTAAGGGTATCACGCGTACATAGGGTGACCCGTACTTTAAAATTTTTTCGAAATTAGCGTTTAAAGGTGCTACACTTGAACCTGGATAACGGAAATTAATTTTAGCGTCATATCTGATGTGAACTTGCACCCTAGTATTATATATAACAAGTTATATATTTCATTACTATTCTCTATAATTTCTCATTATTTTGTTTTCTTATTTTGATACCTTTACCAATTAACTGCTTATCTCTTATAAGCTATTCATGATTTTAAAGAGAGATGTAAACTTTCTAGTTACTTAAGTCTATGAAAGTTGATTATAACATACCCATAATAAAGTACAAATATCTGTGTATATTTACGTGTGTGTACATAGTTAAATGTGAGTATATATCTTTGCACAACTTAATTTTTCCGATTTGTTCTGATTCTTAGCTTATAATTGATATAAAGATAGCATGATTTATCGCCCCAGTATTCCATAAGTAAATACTCAGAGCAATCTTTATAGAAAGCACGAAATAAGTAAATAATTACGTACTGGAATGAATATTAAAATAATTCATTGTAATATTCCCTTTCTAATGTTGAAAATTTCTGTATATACACTTTTATCTATTCTGGTTATATCATTCTTAGTAAACTTAAATTTTATCTTTATACACCATCTCTTTCTTTTTTTTACTTGTTTCAGTCATTTCGTTGTGGCCATGCTGGAGCACCGCCTTTAATCGAGCAAATCGACCACAGGACTTATTCTTTGTAGCCTAGTACTTATTCGGTATCTTTTGCCGAACCGCTAGGTTACGGGGACCTAAACACACCAGCATCCGTTGTCAAGCGATGTTTGAGGGACAAACACAGACACACAAACATACACACACACACATACATATATATACACATATACGACGGGCTTCTTTCGGTTTCTATCTACCAAATCCACTCACAAGGCTTTGGTCGGCCCGAGGCTATAGTAGAAGACAGTTGCCCAAGGTGCCACGCAGTGGAACTGAACCCGGAACCATGTGGTTGGTAAGCAAACAACTTACCACACAACCACTCCTACACCTATTGTATATAAATAATATTGTTTATATACAATCATCCACAGTGTCCCATGATAATTTCCTCTGTATTAACATCATAGGCTTTATTAGAATCTTGCCCCTTTAACTGGTAATTAACATCTTGATTTGGGGTCTTCCCCTACTCAGCCACCTTTATAGACAATTACTTATACAAATCCTAAACCCTGACAATATTTATGAACATACTCAACTATAAACTGTCAACCCACTCCGTCTATCCATTATAAAAAGACACTGTCCTTTAACCATAGATTTGGTAGTTGATAAAAAAGACTAATAAATAATAAATGAACCACAATCCTTCACAAGCTATGACCCTAACAAAGTTCATACAGTTCTTAGAAGCGTAGTATATTTTTAGCTACATTAGTAGCAACATGGACTCTTTCCCTCCTCTTGCTCTATTAGAGAATTTGAGTAAAATTATATTAATGTATCCAGCTGATTAAAAATTCTATTTATTTATGCCTTGCGTTTAAATTGATGTAATGATTGCATTGTTCAATTATATGGAGCCACTAGAAACAGTCGTACTGCATCACCTCTTGATATTTGTTGCTTATTTTGATTTTATTCACCTTACTTTCAGTTGTACGGATAATACTGCACTGACTTGGTGCTTTAACTTAATCTCAATAATTTCTTTTATATATGCATATATACATACACACACACACACACACACACACACACACATACACACACACACACACACACACACACACACACACACACACAAATATATATATATATATATATATATATATATATATATATATATATATATATATATATACTTATATATCTTCTTCGGCTGTCTGTCGTAGGTCGACGTCTACTGTTCTTCTTCAGTAACCATCATTAGCAGGTTCTCATATGGGTTAAAATAACTCCTCTAGATCTGTAGCAGCCATAATATTTGTTGCACTCGAAGCTACTTGACGCAACACAGAAGTCATCCCCCTTATGTGCTCTTTGACATTGTCTATTAATTCTAGAAAATGACTGGAATTACAAACTTCAACAATTGGTATCTTTCATTGCGCTGGTGAACCCTCTAGTAATATAACGACAAATTGTTCCGTAACAAATTGTTTCGTAACTCAATATGTAAATAATTTATATTATCATATTTAATATTATATATATATATATATATATATTTATATATAAGCACTTATATATAACACAGTCTTGTATACAGAAGTGTGAGTAATCTTCCGCCTGAGATATTGTTTCGGAGAAGATGTTCTTTTGTTCTTTATGTATTAGTAGGTAAAATTTGTAAACGTACAGCAAGCTGGGCTCTGAGTGACATCCTTGAACAGATGAACAAATGATTCTCGGTAGTTACACCCTATCTGTTACAAAAAAATCTTCGGTCGTTCATTTCCCAGGAAAAACTGCCATTGTTCTACATAAACAGCAAAATTCGTTGGCAAGAGTGTGCATAAATTTGTCAAGCTAGAATGTATTAATTATAAATACACCAATCAACGGCACACACACACACGCGCGTGCACACACAGAATCACACACATACACACACACACACTCACAAATACATCCATATGTACATGTGTACATTTGTATTTACGCATGTATAAACTCCACCATTAAAATGAAATACCAGTTAGAAATACTAAACCTCTAATACATTTACTTAGAAATGTATATGCTATTCTTTCAGTCTCCGCTGTAATACAATTAGCTTTCTCTTTGTGGACGTTATAATAGCTGTGCTAAAGGCCGAAGAACGTAACATGATATTTTTGCATTGATACGAGATCCTTCTCAATGAGAGTACGTAAGTGTGTTTATACATTATGTGTGTAACCGTGATTACTGTTACTCCCGATCTATCTATCTATCTATCTATCTATCTATCTATCTATCTATCTATCTATCTATCTATCTATCTATCTATCTATCTGTTTGTCTCTATACACACGCACGCTCGCACGTACACAAACACACATATACGTAAAATGTATTTTGTTACAGAAAACTAATGCGTGAGAAAGTATGCATGTGTTTATTGGAACATTAATGGTTGCACGAGAAACAATGCACTTATCGGTTAATATGTTTTATTGTTTGTCTTTCAGCACACTCAACATAGCATTAGGCGAAAGCGAATGTGATTCACATTCTGTTTAAAACAAGGTATTATCAAAATCGTTACTGTATCGAATAGAATACATGACTGTATGTGCTTCTAGTCTTTGCGCGCAGAGTTTCACTCCAGTCTATGCCGAATTTATTGGCCATTGAGAGCTGATAATGTTTGAGGGGGAAGATTTCCTATGTCTGGGCAACCGCTGGTTTTCTAAATACTAAAACTAGTCTGCATTTTGTCAAAGAAATGTTTGGATAGTTCCATAGTTTTGAGTCATACAAAGACCACGGACATACATACATACATACACACACGCATGCATGCATGCATGCACACATACTATATATAAGTTAAAAGATATGTAGGCAATGGCAGCGCTTCAGTAATCGCAGCTGCTCGAGGAATGACTATGCCCCAACATATCCAAAAACTCTCGTTCAAAACTATATCTATCTATCTATCTATCTATCTATCTATCTATCTATCTATCTATCTGTCTGTCTGTCTGTCTGTCTGTCTGTCTGTCTGTCTGTCTGTCTGTCTGCCTGCCTCCCTGCCTGCCTGTCTGCTTGCCTGTCTGTCTGTCATACTGTCTGTCTATTACTAGTAGTTAGATCAAGTAGAGACTTTTGAGTAAGTTGGCAGAATGCAATAGTAATTCGTAGAAACTTAACGAATAACATCGATGTGTCGATTTTCTCTCACGGCAACTCGCCAAAACAAGGCGGTATCTTTGCTACTCTAAATATTGCTTTCAGGTACTGGAATGCAACATACAGAGATATTGAATGTGAAAAGTTTAAGAAATAGATTTGGAAAATAAGGACTCCACCAGTCCCTTTTCATATCACAATTTGCATCAATTTTCTAAATTGGAAAAAGAGACGTTTCTTTCTTTTTGCTTCATTTTCTTTCTCTTTGATTATGTATATTTGGAGGCAAAAAACAAATAACTTTCTATAGTCTGTATCAAACAACTTTTCTTCCTATTTGTATCTCCCTTTCTATATCACCTATTCTATACATAGAAACATAACACACATATACACGTATCATAAATACATGTATGATCCGGTATTTAGAAACCGAAATGTATATGGATATTTCAGTAGTGGATTGTATAATTCAACACAAAAGTACTCCGCCGATAAAAATACAGATTCATATGATTTAAATATGCCTTTAAAATATAATACTAAAATATAACAGTTAAATACATATGCACACATACATACATACATACATACATACATACACACACATACATACACGCATAAATACATATATATACACACATATATATACATGCTGAAATATATATATATATATATTTATATATATATATATATATATATATATATATATATATATATATATATATATATATATATGGGAGAATTTACGAAAAAAACAACAGACGAGGACAGGTGGTGTAAACAACAAAAGGATGTATTAGTTTAACGCTCGGGAATAGAGAAAGTCTTTAACGTTTCGAGCTACGCTCTTCAACAGAAAGAATAAGGAGAAAAACAGGGAGAAAACACACACGCACACACACACACACACGCACACACACACACACACGCACACACACACACACATAAATATATATATATATATACATACATATATATATATATATATATATATATATATATATATATATATATATATATATATATATATATATATATATATATATATATATATATATATATATATATATATATATATATATCATACACCATCATTTATATCCAAATATCGACGTGTGTTCAAAGATTATACGAAATGAAAAATCAATGAAAGCATGCCGGAAAATATAATATATTTAAAGTTTGTATATTGGCGATTTGCCAGAGTAAAATGACTGTTTCATTTGTCCAATGTAAAAAAAGAAAATCCCTTAGAAAATACTTCTTTAACACACGCTCACACGCACGCGCACATACACGCACGCGCACACACACGCACGCGCGCACACACGCACGCGCGCACACACATACACATATGTATAAATAAATCTCACTACGTCTCACTGTATACCTATGTATCCATACTTATGAGCATATATATATATATCTATCTATATATCTATATATCTATATATATATATATATATATATATATATATATATATATATATATATATATATATATATATATATATATATATATATATATATATATATATATACATATATATGGTGGTTGTGTACTCCTTATAAAGAGTTTGACCACCTCCTCTACCTACACCATAGGACCACCATGGCAGCTGATGTGGCTTTTTAAACCAGACAATATTCTGAAAAGACACCTAGATAGATTGCACCTCTGATTTGGACCACCAATACTTGCAGATAAGTTCTGCCCTTTGTGGATCTTAAATGTCTTTTGAGTCTTCCGTGGGATTTGCAAACCTTTTGGCATACACGGCATTCAAAGGTTTGCACAGACATATAGTCAGAATAGTTGGTTGAGTTTCGTTTCCCATGCGTTCGCAGATGAGATTTGAGGCCAGCCAAAGACAGGCTGTTCACACAAAAATGTCATCGTTACATTCTTCCTTAGATCTCTTTTGAGTCTTACTTGTGTTATGCTGGCCTCTTCAAATGCTTTTATTCCACTCCACAACTTTGTTCTCCAACCAACTTGATCCGAAGCAAGGGTTTCTATATCTTCTGGAACCATTCCAAGTGACTTCATATAGGTCTTTTTTTTAGGTTTACACCGATAACGTTTCCCCTCTGCAAGCTCATCTCATTTGGTTCCTCAAAATCATAGCTTTAATTGAGTTGATGCCTGCAGAAGCAAGGACATCTGCGTTTGGAGTAAAAGAACTCAATTTAAAATTTAAAATGCGATGAAGGCATACGTATGTATACGTGTTTGTGTATGTATGTATGTATGTATGTATATATGTATGTATATATATATATATATACATATGTATGTATGTATATATTTTTCATCTATTGCCTCGTTCATTCGACTATTCAGTCAACTGTACCTGAATTCGTGTAGCTATATATAGTTTTATCTTTTCTCCATTCCTCTCGTACGCTTTCTCACTTTTCCTCTATTTTTCTGTTGTTCATCAACTCTTCCTGTTTATTAGTTTTTCTTTATTTCATTAAATTTTGTTATTTCACCTTTTTCCCCAGTTAACTATATTTATTTCTTTGCTAATTATCATTATAATCATGTAATTGCTAATTACACTTGTTGGTGAGCTTTGTTATTTTTATTCAATAAAATTAACAATTTTATTTACTTGCTAATTTTAGTTACATTTATCGATTTCTTGACGTTATTGCTACTGTTATAATTCGGATCTGGAAGTGTAGTAATGTTGCTTCAGACAGCATGGATTTAGAAGTAAGAACAATCATTCATGAATATGACGTTAAATCGGTGGCCTTAGTAGGCGGATCTAGATGTGGCAGTGCATCCAAATTGGCAGTCATTTACAGAATACAGGAGGTCACATTTCTTCAACGGTCTCAGGGATGTCCGAAGAACATCTCGCTCATTAGTATCGACTTGAATGGCATCTTAAACACATTGTTTTGGAGCAGTTGCTAGAAGCGGATGTAAAGGTCTCTCAATCCAGGTCAGCTAGTTCCGGCAAGTATCGCCAGAACTTTTCGAATGCATTAATTGGAATTCAACAAACTGCTGCGAGACGTACAGGTTAAATTTAAATATAAATTTTGCTGGGTAAACGGATAATAATTGTATAAGTTTACCAGAGTTTCTGAGACCTGACTTCAAAAATATGTATACGTTGTGTCAACTGAAAAGAACATCAATTAACAGGGTCTTGCGCACTCAAAATTAAATGATTCTTTTCCAGTGAAATACTGAAAAATAGGATTTATGAATTGGTTAAGAGGGGATTGGTGACATGTGTAAACAATTGCAGTTGCCGTTCATGGGCGATTTCATATGACATCTCTATTTAGCATAACTTTATTCATAGGTCAAAACCATAATAGGTGACGGACCTTCAGCATCTGAAATGTTGTTAGTGACTCCCTAAACTATAAATGTAGGATAACGTGACTGACCCCATATTCAAGAGTGTTATTGGAAGATACTTTCTGCATCATTGAGGACAGTCTGAGTAGTATCTTCTGAAGAATATTTTGTTCAGGAATTGTTGGCAGTTTGCTTCGTCTAAGATTGTAACCAGAAAATATTCTTTGTTAAAATATAATTTACAGATATTATTGTGTTGAAGCTGTTATCACCTAAACGTACATGAAATCACCACACGGTGGAGAAATTAGATATTTGAAAGACGGTTGGAGGAACGACGTAAATGTTGGCTTCTAATAGATTGGCTCAAAGTTTATTGATGAGTTTTCTCGTTAGGTCAGACATGACATGTCTGTGATTAATGGATAATGTGGACATTGTAACCCATCTCTACATTATCCAACGTTTTTTTATCTAGTGTTAAGTATAAGTTAAGGTTATTTTTTCTGGTATCACTGTTTTACTCGTTGCAAATTTATTCTTTTTAATTTGTTATTCTATGCTTAAACTTTCTGCTGCATACTGTTCCCAACGACCACAATCCGTTGGGCTATTAAAATGCGTTTTTGCTCTTATTACTACTACTAATACTACTACTACTACTCCTCCTCCCCTCCACCTCCTCCCCTCCACCACCTCCTCCTCCTCCTCCTCCTCCTCCTCCTCCTCCTACTACTACTACTACTACTACTACTACTACTACTACTACTAGATTACTGATTGCCATGTTTATTGCTCTTTTTACCAATGATATCTTTTTTACATTTTTAAAGAATTATATTATGCACATCATTCATTTCTTTATTTTAATTATTTGTATCATTAAACACTTTTTATTACTGAATTTATCTAATTGGTTTACTTTGTTTTTTTAGAAATTCTCAGTCGAATTCCATAACCTTTCCAACATTATAATATGATCTATTTCTAATGATCTCTTCCCCTTTCATCCATTTATTTTTCAACAAGCATTTTTTTCATTTATCTTCCTGTATTTTTTCATTTACAATTTTATTGGATGTTAATCTATATTTTTTTGCATGTATTAGCAATGTGCATAGTAAAGATATAAGCGAGATCATTAGCCATTTGCTACTTTGACTCTACTTCAAGTATCTGATGTTCTCCATAGTATTACTTTAAGTATTTTAGTTTATTTTATGATAATATTTTGTTAAATGTTTATTTTTTCGATTCTATAAATTTTATTCTATTTGATCTCGTGTTAGAAAGTTTGTAAAAGTCGATTGATGCTACACTTTTTTTCTTTTAGCTGGAACTCAAAAGAACTCTTATAATCTTTCATTATTCTCTTCCCTAAACTAATAAAAATAAACAAACAAATAAAATAAAACGAACGTGAGATACTTAAATGTGCTGAATCTAACGCAAAAAAAAAAAAATCATACATTTGCAAAATACACATTCACATACAGTCAATGTATAATGTATACATCGAATGGTTATCAAGCAGCGCACATTAGAAAGTTACATTACACAAACACACGGACACACATAGGCATACAATCGCACGCGCACATGCGTGCATGTATACATACAACAGTACATATAGCCTGGATTAAAAGCTTACAGTATGTGTATGTATATATATATATATATATATATATATATATATATATATATATATATATATATATATATATGTATATATATATATATATATACATATATATATATATATATACATATATGTATATATATACATATATACATATACATATATATATATATACATATATATATACATATATATATATATACATATATATATACATATATATATATATATATATATATATATATATATATATATATATATATATATATATATATATATATATATATAATTACATATATATACACATATACATACACACACACACACACACACACACACACACACACATATATATATATATATATATATATATATATATATATATATATATATATATATATATATATATATATATATTTATATATACATATACGTGTAAAATGTATAAAGTATTTTCGTACTTAATTCCTCTGTTCACTTAATTATAGTAGGACATACACATTTAAAAAACATTAAATACAAATACCAGTCTGTGCCAATCAACAAAGTCAACACATGGTGATTTTAACTCTCTTCTAAAGTAATTTCATAGAAATTTCAGTGCATTTACCTGATGTTCATTCGAACTCCCACTAAGTCAAGGTACATACGAGCTTTAACAAACGTAGAGCCATGTATGTAGTTAAGCTAAGGAAAGAATCATAAATGTATAACTCAATGGAAATCTGGCTGCTATTGTATATAAAATTTATCCCTCACTACCCGAAAATGGTAGCAAATGCTTCAGCTTGTGCCATATAGAAACACTATATTACTGCTCTGAAACTAGTTATTTTCCATATTTACTGAGCTGTTTAAGAAACGTCTTGTATATATAAAAAAAAAATACTTACGACATCATTTGTTAAACACAAGCATAGAAAAACATACATACAGACATACATACAAATATATATATATATATATATATATATATATATATATATATATATATATATATATATATATATATATATATATATATATATACATACACACAGATATGCATATAACATACGGGAGCGTTTACAATCAATCACAGTGAGTACGTGATCGGTATGTAATTATGAGTAATGATAACAGTATTTCCTGTGCACATTGTTAAACTGGCAAAAATGTAAAGCAGCCATGAGAAATGTTATCTATCCACTTACAAGGCCTTTGAAGTCCCGGGACTATTGCAGAAGGCAAGGCTGAAGGTGTCACACCTGAAGCAAAATTTCTGATAAGCAGACTTCTGACCACGCACCCATACCATCGACATTCAGTAAAGTTCTTGTCGTGACGTTTGTGTTTCTGGGATAGCAGCATGTTGAATATCTATACGGTTCTTGATACATAAAAAACATTTCTCAATATCTTTCTGAAGGTAAGAAAACTTATCGAATTGTCAACCATTAACTACTGCAGTATCTTATCCTAATTTTGATGAAGAGTGTGGCAACCACGCGATAAAGCAATGGTATCCAGTTCGAAGATAGGTTTAGCTCTAGATACTGGCCCTAATACGTCACTGCATATTTTTCCATTATTTTTTTTCTAGAAAGTCAATCATTTCGCTTTATATATCTTCCTCTTCTGAGGCTATTTTCGTTGTATCGCAATGTCGGATTGTTTCTAGTTTCTCTCTTAATTTAGCACGATATGGTGACTGCGGATGTGAGTAATAGTTCGCACGGCAATTGTTCTACACTGTATCAGTATGATGTTTTTGTTCTCTAATTCCTTCGTCCATGATAACAATTCTCTTGACTTCTTCGCATTTTTGCAAAGTGCACGTGAAATACTGTTATCATTACTCATAATTACTTCCAGATCATGTATTCAGTATGATTGATTGTAAACGCTCCTGTACGTTATATCCCGATTGCAGTGTGGTTGTGTACTGATGGCAAGAAGTTTGAAAATGTGCATCTTTATTTTGGATATAATATTCTTTACCCTACTTATATAGAGCATTTAGTTTTTCAGGTACATTCATCACATCTAAAACTTTCCTAATTGTATTTCACACATCGTTAACGCCACTTTAGCTTGTGTCAGTGTCTACATCTATAACTGAACGCGCGTTTGATGGAGGCATTAGAATTAACAAACGTATCAAGATATTCCTCCGAGTGACTCCACTGTAAACTGGTCTTTCTTTTGAAAGAAGGTGAGTGAAAAAGTGAAAAAGAGGGAGAATAAGAGAGAGAGGAGGGAAAAGGAGAGGGAGAGGAAGAGAGAGGATGGCGAAGGAGACAGAGCACTGTTGGCCAGCACTGTCTAGCTTCTGTACGTTAAAATGTGATATAGTAATTTTCCTACTTCCTCAATAATATTGAAAACACACTTCCTGTGACATTTTGATTTTATTTTCTATTTCTAGAATTATAATTTCTGGTTTGGATTATTTGTTCTCTTATAATTATTCATTTAAACGTTTCGAGACAACTGTTGTGCTTGCGTTTTATGTATGTTGGATAATTTTGCTCGAAGGCATAATTTATATTGTTTGCATTATTGCTATAGATTATTTACTGTTTTGTTATTGTCTGTGATGGACGTTCGAGCCACTCTTATCCTATCGCTGGATTCTTTTTCAATCGATTTCTTATAACCTTGGTGTAAAGCTGGACCACATAGTGTTTGAATACTTCTTGTAGAACGACTCTTTACAGTATGTTCTTTTGAAAAAAAAAACATTGTTAGGTGGAGTATTATTGTTTCCATGAAAAGTATATTAGAAGTATCAGATGGATACTCTGCTTATCATCGTTCATAAAATGACACTTAGAAAGGTATATGAATTCCGGACTATGAGTAATGAAGGGTCGCGAAAGTGAAAGATGCTAAATATTTTTGAGGCTACCTTTAAATTTGATGTCATATTTTGAGGTACTCCGTAAAAGATATGTTGTGTGACGCAACTAGAATTCAAGTGTGATAGCAAGACTAAATATATGAAATTTTCACAGTTGTACATGGCAATCCTAAAGTAGCTTCTCTCTTCCTTGTCTGTACAGAAAACAACATACCTTGGTTTGTGTATTTCTGCATCTACTACATTTACAGAGAGAGATGTTTCATGGACTACGATGATTATTACTCGACTTTGAGCTCTCTCAAATACGGGATTTTACCTTATCAAGTTGTAAGATATCTCTAAGATTGAGCAATAATATTAACAAACGCTTGAGTACGTAGAAGAAGTAACCTTCCTGATCATAATTTGATGCTATTGAATTTGGCACTGTTTCTGTTGCAGTTATATATATACGTATATAAATATATGCATGTGTGCTCTGTCTCATGGTTTCGTCTTCTCTTCCTCTCTTTTTACTCTCCATAGTAAAATATGTTATCTTCACTCTAGTTCTCACTCATTACACTAAGATAAGTTACTCCGTGTATTGTGTGATATATAAAGATATAATGCTGCTCGACTGCTGCAGTTGGCATTGTGCTTGCATATTCTCTTTCGATGGGACCAAGACTGAGCTGTCTCTTCTTTTGATGGTTGCTTATGCTTCTCTGTTTCAAATATTCTCGCTATGGTGGTGATGTGCAGACCCTCATCATTTCCCTTTGATGTGATTGACTGCATCCCAGTATGCATATTGTGCAATACCCCTTTTTCCATAAGTTTATCTGGGCTTTGGAGTGAGTAAAGAGGCTACTAATCTCCAAACACCATGCTGACAGGAAACTTTCGGAATTTGTTGAAACTTACTGATGTTTTGGGACTTGTTAGTTGTTTACTTGGAGTCATTACTTCCACTTTGCTGTTTCAACTGGTATTTTTTACTTCTGGTTTCTGATGTGGTTCTCCTTTTTTTCTTCTAGGTAACAATTTTAACTTCAGCTTGTTTATATCCCTCACATTTACAAATTTTCTTCAGCAGTGGTCTTGAAGGCATTCGTGTTCATAATTGAATTCTTGTCATCTCACTCACTTATATCGTCAATCTAAAACCTCTTCCAAACCTGTGCATAGATTGTAGCATTCCCATTATACTCGTTTCAGTCTCAGAGCTTTAACTCCCTCTTTCACTAAGACAGTATGTCTAACACAATGCTTAGCAGATCTAAGTATGGTCTTGCCAAGCTGATGGTTCTTTTTCCTCTGAACTTGTGATATTGATCTGTGTCAGCCATATTTTGTATGGGTCTCCGCAATGAAGCTGGTGGTTCGAGATTAGAATAGAAAGAAGTACATTTCTTCAATATACCAGTTTCGTCACATTTAAATTCTTCTGTCGTGGATCTGTTCCTCAAGGAACTAAGGTTTGGTGAATTCTGTTTTTTTCTTCTTATGTTTGAAAAGAAAATGCATTTATCTAGACCTGGAGTATAGCCCTGATGGCGGCAGTCGTTCTTCCGACTGAATCAATAAACTGTTTCCCATGTTTTTCTTTTTACCTATTTAAAGTTGCAGATAAAGCAAAATGGTCACAATTTCTGAGACAAGTATTAATGTTATTTGGTTACGGGATAGGATTTGAACTCATATTGCACAAATGTGGAACATATAGAGTTAGGCATGCCGTCCAACTCTCCGAAAATTAGGTCACATCTTCTGGAAACTTACTGTTTTATCAACAACAAAAGGATGAAAACAAAGTTGAACTCAGTGCAATAGGAACTCGGGATGCAGAGTCAACCAATTCAACATTCAAGCAACTTTGATAATGTTGCGCCCAAGAAAAGTAATAAGCACCAGACAGGGTATATTTCATTAAATCCACATGACCTTCGAATAAATAAACTGAGATAGAGGCGGGGTAAGTAGTAAGAAACAGACAGTCGATGGATATCTATCAGAGACAGGTAGCATGACGACAGCTTTGTTGGTATTATTCTAAGTTCGCATTGAAGAGAGAAAGAGAACTCAAGAGAAGAGAGGGAGAGAGAGAAAGAAAGAACGAACGAAAACAAAAGAGAAAGAGAGAGAGAGAGAGAGAGAAAGAGAGAGAGAGAGAGAGAAGGAACTAAAGCTAATCTTATCGAGAAAAGGAGGAGTAACTTATCTTAGTGTAATGAGTGAGAACTAGAGTGAAGATAACATATTTTACTATGGAGAGTAAAAAGAGAGGAAGAGAAGACGAAACCATGAGACAGAGCACACATGCATATATTTATATACGTATATATATATTAGAACGGGGTTTTAGTTACTCATTAAGCGAGATACAATATAGTTTTTACAAGCTTAACTTGACAAAGTAACTGTTAATGGCTTTGATACTTGTGCTGTTCCAGGAAATGATACGAGATTAACTGTAGAAACTCCCATATCATGCTTGTCTTAAGAACTAGATTAAATACTAGACTGCACTAGGGGAGTTTCGTTTTATTAGTTGTATGTTTCAAAGTAATCCTTTTTGGCATGTATTTTAGTTTCCCAGCAAAGCAGACAATCTTTTCAATTTTTAATCAAATGTCTCTTTCCTATCTTCCTATCAATCTGCTTATTTATATTTCATCCTTTTTCTCTTCAAATGTGTATACTTCGAGAATTTTAACGGTAGTCTCCCTTTAGATTGTCGTAATATCTAAATTATATTATTGCAAATATGCACACACATACATACACACAAACAAACGCGCGCACACACATACACACAAACACAAACACAAACATACATATATATATATATATATATATATATACATACACTCTCAGATATTTAGATTGATATAATACACTACATTCAACAAGTATCCGTTAATTGGATAAATTTGAAATATTCATGTATCTGTGTATACATATACATATATTGTTATACAAATTCCGCTTGAAAGAAATTCGAGGTCAAGTGCATTTAAGCGATGTTTAGAACTATATGTTAACAAAATCCATAGAAAGGCCAGTTTTTCACCGTTAACAGCTGCCCTAAACCGCAGAGCGCTTCAGCAAACACAGCCTAAGTTGTATTTGGAGGTATCACTATAATCTTTAATGCATACATACGTACATACATAGAAACATACATAAATGTATACGTATATATATATATATATATA
>NC_142928.1:68343238-68360738 GCF_046866305.1 Octopus bimaculoides
AGTACGTTCCGGACAAGATTTCTATTACACAATAATGTTCATCCTCCATTGTAGACAATGACGAAGGACATCACACGGCAGAAGAAGGTGGGTCACGGTGCATCCGCCTGTGGTTGGTAAGGCCGATGCTATCTCAAAAGTTCCTGCCGCAGGTCGTGCACTGGTGGTCTACTGGGAATGAAGGCAAGAGATACACTGACAGCCGGATTTAGCCAAACGAGCGTGCGTTTGAGTAGTCAGTACTGACGAGCCTACGACTGTAAGGTGAAACTAATGTGTAGTGATTCTAGAGACCCTCATGAGGTGGTTATCTCCCTTGTCAGTGTCTATATATTGCACGCTAATTGCAGCATTAAGAGGTTTTAATTCTAATTTCCTGCAATATAGGTGCTTCGGTACACTCAGTCACAATTAGTGATTCAGGGTACTGAAATGTATATATACAAATGCATTTATATGTGTATGCACACACACACACACACACACACACACGCTCAAACTCACACACCATACACACACCTGAAACCTTTATGCAAACACGCTTGCACACACTTGACACACACACTACATACTACACACACGCAGACATACATACACGCACATACGACTGGCTCGCAGTAGTCTCCTCACGCCTGAGTGGCCTTCTTTACTAATTCCAACCGTTTGAGCATATCGTGACTATGCATTAGACGAACTTATGTTCTCATGTTCCTACTACAGTCCCTAGTAGGTATAAAAGAGAACTTCAGGAACAATAAAGTCTATTGGCGTAGACGGTTGTAGATTTTTCCTACATCGAAGTTTGATAAGCTCAACGATTTTATAGTTCAAATTTAGCATGTAGGGTTGCTATGAATGGCAATAAAAATCCCAGCTGAGGGAATGAAGCAGGTGAAATCTAGGCTACATATGTTTCCTAGCTAACAGAATCTCGGACCTAATAATTGCTCAAAGAGGGGAACTTCACTAGCTACACATCAGGCCGAACTTAGTTTTAAGTCAAATCTTCTGCTAGTTAACTCAGGATCTCTTGACGACAATGTAACCCAATGAGTAGCTGGCCGAGTAACCCTCGTAGAGTAATTTTTACTTCTGAGGTTCTGCTAGCTAGGAAATATATGTAGATCGCATTTTACCTACTCTATTCCCTCAAATTCGGTTTTACATATGTGTGTTTTGGTGTGTGTGTGTGTGTGTGTGTGTGTGTGTGTGTGTGTGTGGTTGTGTACATACATACACACATACATACATACATACATATGAATACATTCATATGTTTACATGTATACATTTGCTTAGTGCTGCCTAAATAAATTATATATATATATATATATATATATACGAGGTATGATCAGTACGTATCCGGTCTGGTGCTATAAAAACAACACCTACCAATTTGGTATTTAATCTCCTTCAACGTCGTCCCTTTCGGAAGCCACGAACTTAATGCAATGCTGTTTCCACTGATGGAAGAATTCTTGGAGTTCGATTTCTGGGATAATCAGGAGCTACCTCATCGCATTCACTTCGATTTCCTCGATATCCTGAAAACTTCTTCCTTTCAAGAGGGATTTGATTTTTGGAAAGACGAAAATGTCGCAAGGAGCGACATCTGGGGACAACAATGGCTGTCCGACCTGGGCAATGCTGTGTTTAGCCAAACACTGCTGCAGAAGCTGCGCTGAATGAGCAGGTGCGTTGTCATGGTGCAATTGCCACTCACCGAACGCTTGCAATTCTGGCCTTTTCCAACGAATACCGTCCCGCAAACGCCGCAAAACATTATGGTAGTACTGCATGTTTACTGTCTGACCAGGTGAAGTACACTTATGATGAACAATCCTCTTGTAGTCGAAGAAAGTGGTCAACAGCGTCTTCACATTGCTTCGACTCATTCGTGCTTTCTTCGGTCTCGGAGAAGTTGGGCTCTTCCACTGCGAAAACCGAGGCTTTGTTTCAGGGTCATAGCCATAGAACTGCGATTCATCACCCGTTATGTCCGTTTACAAAATGTTTTCATCGTTTTCGACAAAATCAAGGAGATTTTGTGCTATGAAACCCAAGTGTCTTCTTGTTCAGTTGAAAGCAGCTTTGGCACAAACTTGGAAGACACGCATCTCGCACTCAAATCTTCAGTAAGAATGGACTGAACTGAACCATAACTAATCTGCACATTCTCTGATAACTCACAGATGATGATTCGACGATTCCCCCTCACAGCTGCAGGGACATCTGCGATGTTTTTCTCAGTTCTGCTGGTTGCAGGTTTTCCAGAACCTTCATTAATATCGACATTTTTTCGGATGTCTTGGAAACGTCTGAACCACTTGTACACTTGTATGTGGCTCATACACTCCTTTCTATACACTTTCTGCAACATCGCGTAGGCTTCTGAGTAGGTATCACCAGGCTTTTGACAAAATTTGTTGCAGATTCTCTGTTCAACTTCCTCTGTCTGGTCAATGCGACGAGCATACGCTATACACGTTCCTTCCAAGCGCTGTTGTAAACGGCGGAAGTGAATTAGAACGATAAAACGTAGTGGACATGCATAGTAGACTTCAATGTCACTCTCTGCCAGGCGGCTTCACTCTGCATGCTGCAGTTTTGTTACTGTGACAACAATACGGATACTTATATTCATTTATATACATACGCGCACACACACTCACACACACACTATGACACAAAATCAGTCAAAGCATAGCAATAAATGTTCCTGACTTATGATCTGTATGCCATTAGTTGCAATACTCAAATCAGCATCGCGTCATGTCATGAATCAAGAATTTTTTTAGCATTAGTCTCTTTCCATTATGCTGTAATACATAACAGGATGGTTGTAGTAAAGTCGTTCACTACTCCAACATTAAAATCTTGAATGCTATTCTGGATAAAATGAGGTGGAACGGGTGAGTATCTATGTCTCTTCGTGAATATATACACACTTAAAGCAAATAGCAGAAGTGTATGCAAACTATACTTGCTTATTAGTTCATTACTTATGAAAAAATTCTTGAAAGTTCATGGTCAGGTTTGGGCAGGACCTTGCACTGTTGAAGCACGTTTCTGCATCTACCATTTTCGGTATTTCCTACTCCTGAAAGATGACATCCTTGCACCACTCAAGCATTAACCCTTCAATTCAACGTTATTGCTGCTGTTATGGATTATAATATGATGGATTGCAAATCCTACTTCAACCTCTTTGAGTTATCTTTTACGACACGTTTCGTTTGTCTGCATTCAGTTTTTGGCATACTGAGTGCTCACAAACACACTCTTTCAAACACACGCACTTGTGCACGCGCTCAAACACGCACACACGCTCACGTATGCATGTATATGCATTTGAACTTATCTATTATCTCTTACATATGCACTTATCTATTATCGTGTTATCTATTACAGCATATGCAAAGGCGGCGAGCTGGCAGAAACGTTAGCTCGGGCGAAATGCTTAGCGGTATTTCGTCTGTCTTTACGTTCTGAGTTCAACTCCGCCGAGGTCGACTTTGCCTTTCATCCTTTCGGGGTCGATAAATTACGTACCAGTTGCGTACCGGAGTAGATATAATCGACTGGTCCCCTCCCCAAAATTTTCAGGCCTGGTGCCTTGAGTAGAAAAGCATATGCACTTATATACATTCATTCATATCAATATGTCATTCTTTTCTGTGTATGTCTTTCAGTAAGTATGCCTGCCTGTCTCTGTATGTAAGTGTTTATGTATGTTTGATATATATGTCTGTACTTATACATGAATAGGATTTCAACGAATTGCAGTGTATCCGAAAGACACAACTGTAAGTGCATCCATGAACCATGACCTTAGAATGATAAGTATTATAATTTTATAAATTTGCATTATAGAAAAGGAATTCGAATCTTTACATTTGATTCGTTAGTATTTGAATTTTAAATTTATGGAACCCTTACAATAATGTATAATCTGAAAGATTCCTTCGGACGCAAAGTATAGAACGCCGAACTATTTTTCAGCTTCAATAGCTAGGCATAATTAGGTTCTGCTCTTGAAAAGTTACCCACACAAGACCAACAGACAGACATAAATTATATGTATATATTTGTTTGTCTTTACGTATGTGTATGTAGTATTTGCCCATTACCAATGCTGCACAACAGATTTTCGTTTGTGTACTTCCCCGTGACTTAGCGGTCTGGCATAAAACGATAGAATAAATACCAGATTTAAGAAAGTCAATAGTAGAGGCGACGTGTTCGACTAAGCCCTTCACGGATTTACACCAGCATGGCCAGGGGCCAATGACTAAAAGAACTTGTGTGTAGATGTATGTATGTGAGTTTGTGTGTGTGTGTGTGTGTGTGTGTGTGTGTATGTGTGTGTGTGCGTGTGCGTGTGCGTGTGCGTGTGCGTGCGTATGTGCTTAAAAACTGGTGTTTAAGCTCCCATAGAATTCACTGAAAACATTATATTTATCGAATTTATTTACAAAGTTGTAGTTCATAGAGGCCATATTTTATTTGCATTCTGGCAGAAATACTTAGTGACTCCAGTCGAACAATTTTTAATCTCAAACATTCCCACTAAAACGGCTGTTTATATATAGAATGTTATTGTAAGTTGCAGCAGCACGAAAATTTGTAAAATCCTGGCAGCTAAGCTAAACTTTTCATTCAATCTGATGTTATATTGATATACTCGATTGCTATTCTTATATCTGTTTAATTATGTTCAACAAACGTTTTTCTTGAGTTTACGAAATAATTGTGTTCTCTTGTCTTCTTTATCGGATGCTGGACACAAATTGAAATCTCTTATTCAAACAAAATCACTCAATGAATACAGTTCCTTTCTTAACGGCACTTATTTTTGGAATAGATTCAATTCTAAGAACAAATATACGAGAAGATTGCTAGCGACTCCATTAAAAATACTGCCTCTGCTTCTATGTGTTATTTGATTTGAGTTTCTGACGTTCATTTATAAACTTTACAAACTCACAATAAAGATTAGTACAAATTGTAAATCTTCCATTATGGACGGCGCTGACAGAACATTCTACACGAAGTGGAATACAATTAAAGATAAAAATAAAAAAAAACAACAAACAAACAAAACAAAGCGAAACAGAAAAAGAAATATCAGCTACATCCCACAGCGCGATTGCGTGAGTACATATAACATTTTCTCGATCATCTCCCTTTGAAAATACTTCTTTATAGACTATGAAAAGCAAAAAACGAAATACACGAGATCAGTTCATATATATATGTATGTATATATATATATATATATATATATATATATATATATATATATATATATATATATATATATGTGTGTGTGTGTGTGTGTGTGTGTGTGTGTGTGTGTGTGTGTGTGTGTGTGTGTGGTTGTGTGTGTGTGTGTGTGTGTGTGTGTGTCTGTATGTGTATAAATGTTTATGCGTACATTACGTACGCATAAGCACACAAACACACACACATACATACACATGATACTTTCTATCGACTATAAAGCCAATTACATTCACGAAATTCCTATTTTCTAAACCTTCAACAAAATAACTTTTTATTTAACTTCTTTCGCAGTTACAGTGACGAAAAGACGACACACAAATTGTTAATAACTAAAAGTTAATTGAGAAAAATAATAAGAGAATGTTACTTGCGAATGAAAAAGATGGCAGTGTATTAACGTTAACGAGGGTTACCTTTTAGTCTATTTTGCAACAGTTTGGAAAACCCTTTTGAGGGGTTGCCAGCGCTTGATATGACGTAGAAAAACAACGAATCATATACAATTGTACTCGAAGTTATTGTGTGATTCCTCTGCTACAAGTCATGTTAGAATTACACACTTGCCTTCAGAGCACACCTGATGTGGACTATGACGAGATAACAAAGTTAGAAAAAAGACCCGATGTATAACATGTACAGATGATGAATGAAATGAAGCAGGGTAACGACCCACCAGTCTTCCACTGGGTAATTGCCAAAGCAAGTTCCCACTACTTGTCTGTTACAGATTGCAGCCGAATCTTCATTAACTTATATCCTTTTCAATTATCTATTGATAATTTAGCCCGCGTGTCCCCTACATATATGGGGCGGCAACTGCAATGCCTACTCAAACACGATTAATTTGTGCTTTGCAAGTATATATATATGTGTATTTGTACACTTGTAGTTGTCCTCATATATACATTATAGCAAAGTACTTCGAGTCTTTGAAAGATGCTTGACTATACAAAAGTTCTTTTTTTTATTTCTACAGGTTCCTAAAGAGTTGCGAGCAGTTTGTTACAATGATATGATGAAAAAGGGCATGCATGTAATATACGTTTCTGAAGTATGATTGAAAAATAAAGAAAAAGAGGATAAAACGTCTGAAGACAAAAATCACGGGACCCCCAAGCGATTCATGTATAGCAAAATGTGAACTTTTACAGTAGCAAACGTAGTTTCTTTGATGCGAAATGTACTTGATACACTTATCATGGGCCAGCATGCATATATATTCATGTACGTATGCATATCTACATGCATGCAAATTACAAATTTAGGAAAGATAACGGAAGAAAGTGTAAAAATTATTGAATTCTCTGTTTTTTTCCTGAGTCATTATACTATATGTTGAAACTTATCTAGATTAAGTAAGTCTTTAGCAGCCATGCTGAAATATTGAATAGACATAGATTCCATTAAGCCCAAAATTGACATTTCAGCTGGCTGTAGACCATGTATGTTTATTAAACATGGAATTGTAATTTCGTTTACGAACTGAATGTCGGCAACACTGTGCTGATATTCACTTGCATCGTCAACTTTACATTAATATTTAGATCTGATCAGTAAGCAAACTCAGACGAGATGTTAAAAGTTAACGCAACTGAATCTAATTTTCCTAGGGTGGCTTTGTTCCCAACGAGACTAACTATGTGTTTACTAGACGTACTATTGGAACTGTGTTCAGAAATAATAAAAAAAAAGTTGAGGTGATGCGCCATTGAATGTGTGTGTCTTTTTGTATTTGTGTATAATATACACAAAGAAAGAAAACGGGTAGACAGTATACTATATACAGAATTATGAAAACAGAAAAAAACATTTTTCACTGAATAACATTGCCTTGGTTTACATTATTTACATGCTTAGGTTTTTATCTCAAAATTTCATTTTGTTAATAGCCATAACATGTGCTTAGATGAATATTTAAGATACTAGAAGTGAGACTGTTGCTGGGCAATAAGAAACCACCTGGAATTTGACTCACCACTAACGACCGGTATCACCTGGTCTTTGATCATGTGCACCTGTGTGTGTGAGTGAGTGCGTGTGTGTGTGTGTGTGTGCGTGTGTGTGTGTGTGTGTGTGTAGCACATGTGTAGGCGCGCGCGTATGCGGATATGTGTCAAAGTCACAGTGAACTTAGATTTGGTGCTAAAATAATAACAAAAGCAAGAAGTGGAAAAGAATGATAAAATGGAATGACAAAGAAAAATGGAAAAGAAAACGAAAAAGTAGCTTCAGATTGACAGGAAAAAGAAAGAGATGAAAGAAAGTTAACAATTTGGTGAGTGAAAACAGAGAACTTTACCAAAGAATCGACTGAGAGAAAAGAATCATAAAGAACATGTAAGATCAAAGTTTAATAGAAATTAGTAAATGGAAAAGAATGAAATGCCATAAAAATGAAGAGAAGCAGATGGGAGAGAAATGAATGTAAATTAACAACAGTGTATAATAAAGTGACTACTACTACTTCAAAGCGTGCATTCCTTGTAAGTCACTTCTGTTTTTTGATCGCATTGAAGAGTCAACAAACGGAGAGGATTAGGCACTGAGTCAATACTGCTTACTTTGTTGATTGGTTTATGAAAAGTCAGAATATTGCAAGATACTAAAGGCTTATCTGTTAGGATTAGGTCAGAAGAGGAGAATCGATCGATTTAGTTTTATATTGTACCAGCCAATACAGGTTGAGATATTCACTACAAAGTCAGTCAACTGGAAAAAATTCCAAGAATAAACCTTTTAGTTCTTTTTTTTTTTTTGATCAACAAAAGTATTGATATTTTTGGTTTAATAAATGCTTTCTGTTGGCTGTTAAAGAAAGAAGGTACACGGAATTAAAGCAACCAAGAGATAAAAGATTGCTACAACTTAATATGTATGCATGACGAGAAGTAGTTTGACCTTGCATGTTTCCAAGAACAAACTGCTGTGAAGGAATGATGGTAGTTGTGTCTCGTTATTATCTCGGATGGATAGTCAACTAACGTATTTTCTCAACAATTCTCGTCTATAATAAACAAATATGAATAGCATACAATATATTCTTGAATGTGTTCAATTATATATTGGTTTAGTAAATTTCTTCACATAACAAAATCTCAGATTGTGTCTTCATTTCTACTGCTTTGGTTCTGTGCTAAGCTACATATCTTCAATAATATGACGAGAGGAAAACCCGAGGAGAGCTTTCTAAATAATTCATACACACTGTGCTTTCAAATATGCAATATAATGGAACTTGAAGCCTCTATTAACTGAGATTTTCTATCAATTAGTTCACAAAAGTTCTTCGGGTGACGTTTGTAAATTACAAACAGCAAGCAAAGGAGTCAGATACAATGAAATCAATTAACTTGAATTTTTTGAATATACAGAAAATGTTGAATGTAAGTCAATATGATCCCTTTAATATGATGGAAACAGAAACATCAGTTATATTTATATATTGCGATGTTATTAGACATCATGAGTGAAGCTATTAGTGAATGTTGGAAACTATTTTGAGTATTATCAAACAGCTTATGCTCTCGGAGTCTGTCATGTATATACACAGTCACACAGTCACCCAGTAGTTAGTAATAATTTTATAGTTAGACAATGTCCGCATCAGAGTCAGAGAAAAGAAAACAGCGAGTGTGCTAGTGTGTGTAAGTGATTGTGTCTTTGTTTGTATGTTTGTGTGTACATGTATGACCCCCTCTCTTTCTTTCTTTCTTTCTTTCTTTCTTTCTTTCTTTCTTTCTTTCTTTCTTTTTTTTTTCTCTCTCTCTCTCTATATATATACACATAGACACCTGTGAAATTTGTAAGTGATAAAACAGTTTTAGATTCTACATTACAGTATATAAATAAAGGCGGGTAAACTGGAAACAACGGTTTAACATTTGCCTCTGATTATAGTAATTCCACTTTGAAATCCACTATCAACAGAAAAGAAGTAACGTTGCTCCTATCTACTGATACATTTTGGGATAGCATATTAATTGCGACATATCAGCCAAGTACCTCCACAGAACTCACGTATGTCACTGATTGACAGATTTGATAAATCGTTAATCCATAAATCTCAAATTTCTCTACCTCTATCTGTTGACAGTTGAAACGAATATTGTTATTGGTGACTACCCTTATAAACTGAGATTGAGCTGGCATACAGTGTATGTGTACTGTGTTTACAGCTTACTTTATATAAGCGTAGGGCGCTTAGCAACTGCTAATGTTGTGCAGTTTACTCCGAATGGATGGGATAGTATTCACAGTCCAAATTGTCGAAAGCAGGTAAAGAGTATTATGGGATATTCAACAGCGGCAACCGCTTAGATTTCAAAATGAAAAATCTTGTTCACAGTATCTATTCTGCTCTCTTGTTTACTGTCCCCCAGTTGCTGACAAAACAGTCACGGGCGAGTGAACTATTTATACCACTTAGAAGAAAGTTGAATGCTGGAGTCTATTTTTGTGCAACACTTAGTGGTCCTACCGAATACTACCAAAGCCGACAGCGGAATGAAATGTTTCATGGAAAGTACAGATACAGCAAAACAGGAATCGGAAATGCTAACTCTTAGAAGTATATAAAAAATCTAATCGATAACGGCTCTGCCCCAGGCTTTAATAGATTCTGACTTTGCAATCATCCCTCTAAGTATGTTTTCCCCGAAGCAATAAGATATTCTTTCTAATGCATTGAGCTCTTAGTAATGTTACGGCAATTAATCGGCTGATCGCTGAGAACGGACTGCATATGTACGTGATCTTCGCTAAAAAAATATGACCATCAGAGAATCCGTACCCATAAGGAAAACAATGCTTGGATACTAGTTAAGTAAAACACCCACATTATGGACATATGGTAATAGGCATAATTTGGGAATCACAGAACATGTATTAATGGGATTGGATCTTATATCGGAGTGGCAGTTTGTAAGCTGTAGATTCAGGTTAAAACAAAACAAACAAAATATGAATCGGTGCTTATTGTTCTTCCGTTTCAAAATATGAGGAGTGATGTCAGTACTATGATGTTATGGTCATAGAAAGGGAAGCTGGACATTGAAAGCTTAATGAGGCCATTTTTATTAATGCTCAGTAGATTCTCTGTAGGGTTCGATGATGAGTATCCTGTGTTCAATCAACGGACAATCTGACTCGTTAAATTAAGATATTAGTAGCGGTGTATTTCATAGACATGGAATATTAACACAGTTTTTAAGCCGGATCAGTGTGACATAACCTCTCTATTGTAGGTGAATTTCCCCAACGGGTTTACACATGGTGTTTCGTTTAATTCATTGACAAAAATTGGCTCAACATCTCAAATGATAGGATCGAAGTCGGTACCGCATGACCGAAAAGCTAATCATGCTTACATCCAGTTCGTAATGATCATCCTCCCAACAAGAAAAGACTCGTGTTCGGTTGTGCTTATTCGCTAGTACAATACTACGCATGTCAGAGTGACAACATCTGTAGACTGGATCGAACAAGAGGCCGAGCGCCTTAAGAGAAACCTACAGCTAACGCACATAACGCTGGCCAGTTTGAGATTTTCCCTTCTAATTTGGGCTTGCAAGCTCCACATCAGATCTTCGCATTCTTTCAAATTACTTCGATTCTTTCATGTTCAATATCATGACGGTGACATAGTCCACATGCCGACATGGTCATTCCGCATTCTGGTTCAAGCACGGTATTTCTAAGTGTCTTTAGCCTTCACAGAAATTGTATTTTTTCCTTGTCAAACCAAGGACTGGTTGCCATTTCTCTATAGCATACCTTATTTTAGGACTACAAGTGTGCTGAAAACTAGTACAAGGTGATTTAGTTTTCTGCTACCTTCATAGCTGCCCATGCTACTTTGCAAAAAAAGCGGTTAATGGTTGCTACATATGTAATTGCTGCCTACTCTGCACTTTTCCCCTCTTCTGTTTTTCCAGTTCATTTGTCAGAAACCACCACTATTGGTGGTTGCTGTTTCCGTATGTCGAGCAACCTCGATTACGTTCTTCACCGAAGTTCAACTATGGATGAACTCGCAGTAACGTTAATGGTTTCGAGCATTTGAAGACCTTTGAGGACCATCAGATGCATTTTATAGCTGTTAATTCCATTTTCAACATCTTACCGTACTATACCTCCACTGGCGAAGAGCCAACAATGTTTCTACTTGTAAAAGCCTTGCGGCAATGGTTCCGGCTCTTTATGATCTGAGTTCAAATTTGCTTAGGTAGTATTCTATAACACTGTCTAAAAGCACCACTTTACACCTTATTTAGCTTCAATTGATTTTACTTTGTTGCAGGTAACAAGAACAAGACTCCCTCGGTCAAAGTATTACTATAAAAAGCCGACAATATGAATAATGAGGATGATGATGAGGATAATGACGACGACGATGACAACAACAACAACAACAACAACAACAGCAACAACAACAACAACAACAACAATAATAATAATAAGAAGAAGAAGAACAGTGAAAGCAAAATGGAATGAGACAGGACTCTTCGAAATAATTGAGCAATGGTTAGCTGACGTGAGAAGAGCAACAAGAGCAACACGAGCAAAAGGTTGGTTAACAGACATAGAAATAGAAGAGATAAAAAGGAAAGTAGAACATAGAAATAACACTTTACCATCAAATAACGTGCTCAGTGAGAACAAAAATGAATGGTGGTAGTGAAGATGTAATAGGAAGAGCTATATCACAAGAATACGATGATGACCAACAATACATGATAAGGACGCTGTGCCAATAGTTTAGAGAAGACCAGGATCAAGTACCCCCACCAACCTAAGTTATATTGAAGTTCGTTCCGGACTTTCGAATCATTGATGGCAACCTGTACTCAGAATAGCTGGAGCGGATGTATGCTATTGTGCAGCAAAAGTATCCGACATAGGTTAACAGAAAACGAGCTCCTCTTGCAATCGTAATGCTTTCCCAACCAAGATGAGGTGGAAGTTTCAGTGTAGTTCTCTCGCTTCAAAGTACAAGAACTGGTATCAGCGTCGGATCGAAGAACTGGCAGGAAGGTGGCTTCAGACGGTGCAACACGATGGCCTCAACTTTGAATGTTAGGATGCTTTACGAATATTGCAAATATACTGGGGTATTCTGTAAATACTAACTGCTGGTAAGGAATGTTTTGCCGTAAGCATTATTCTTAACCTTTGGAAATTTTGTTAAAAATGAACATTTTGTTAACCATGTATATCGTTGTGAAATTCAAACTTGCTTTGAAAACTTTCAAAGTGCACCTAATTCTTGTTGCAAGAGGGCAAACACTTCATGTGTTCCAGAAATTATAAACGATGAAGTTTATGATAGACATCTTGTGGATGTGCTGAATTCTTGAGATTTTTAATGAAGTTTATGGTTTACTTTTATTAACAAATATCCAGTTATGTCACACATGAAAAGTTATTTAGCTTTTCAAATATGAAACAAAAGCTGATAAAATTATGTATATATAATAGCAAGGTGGAAATGTTTCCCGCTCCTAAAGACAAGAAACGATTGAAGTTGGGTGTGGAATCCAAAACAGAATTCGATGAGCTTAGAAAATCAATAACACAAATAAGAGATAAGTACCGAATCTTATGTTCAACTGCAATGTGAAGGGTCACTAATGCGTATTTGTATAGTAGTTACATGGATATAATTTGTGTGGTTTAAAACATGATAAGAAAAAAAACAAAAAAAAAACGATAGTTTGATGCTAGAGACCATAGATAATATCAGTATCAGTTATCTGAACATATTGCTCTATGCTATTAACATAAACAAAACCTTGTTCAAAAGAAGCATATATATAATATTATTTAACTTTATGCAGCTAAGAAATATTTGGATTTCTCCTTGGTATAGATCAAACAATCTGCATAGATTTCTACATCGGTAAGCAACCCATTTATCTCCTTTATGTTCTCGAATTCACTGTTTTCCAATTCTGCATAGTAAATTATTAAACATCCATCAACCACTGAAGCAGATCAGCGCTTTATCAGAACGTTTGGGGATATTATTAATTTTTACTTGGAACGCAGCCATACAGTAAGAATGCCCACCGTATGCATGTGCTGTTTTGAATACAATTAGTCAATTATATAATATAAATTGATAAAATTACCATGTGTAATTTTCTTAGATATTAAATATAATTGATTTATCTTGTGTAAATGCTTATATATTAATTGATATCTCATATTCTACTCAAGGCAGCATATTGTATTTAGTTTCACAGTCCTGAATAATATTCAGTTACAACGTATGCTTGACATTTCATAAATATGTTATTATCAGTAATCACCACAAAAATTGATTAAAAGGCCGTGCTTTCATTTTAGCTGAATTTCGGAAGAAGATCTAATAAATTTTTAATGTGCTAAGAAAAGACTACTCATTTTCCATTTTTAAGTAGAAGTGTAATTAGATATTAAAATAGATTTTAAAATAACGAGTATAATTTTACGAGATTACTGAATTTATGTTTGATATGAAAGGAGTAAACTGTAAATTATTAGCTTTGTAAAAAGTGGTATTAATACCAGTAGTTTAAAGACAGAAATCGAAAGGAAAGGAAAACTTGATGAAGTGAATACCTTTACTGAATAGAAACAGCAACAAAATTTAGACGCAGGGAAATACATATTCGGGTGGATGGAACTCATTAATATTTAGTACAGAATGGTGAAGTTAAATAAAATGTATATTACAGGAAAATCAATGGTGGATAGAACGATTGGATTTAATAGAGGTGCTATTATAGCCACAAAAGCTACAGAGAATGTAGATTTTACAGTTGGACTAATCTGTATGTGTTTTCCCCCAACGATCTTAACATAATTTTTAAGGATAAGAATATGGTGTTTGTAGTGACTTATATCTGCATATTTTGTATAATGGTAAGAGATTATGTCGTAAATTTCCATGTATAATATATGTATAGTCTCCAGAAAATCAAAATGGAGATAACTGATGTGCCGCGTTGGCTTGCAGTGGAGCGTAATTTTTAGATGAAAACAGAGAAACACACCAAGAGCGATTCCAGTAACTGAGGAACCCTATACAATTGATGCTCAGCTTGAATATCTTTAAACAGTGTTTTGCAGGGGGCATAAGAACAAGAAATTCATTTACCATAAATCTCCCAAATGAGGAAATTATGGGAAATGTCTGAGGATGAGTGGTTCCGAAAGAACATTTTGGGTGCGGTGGGTGAGTTTACACAGGTGTGTATAACGTTCTACGTTTGGAAGTAGAAACCATTCCATTATAACTAGAATGGGTATAAAACATTGCACGAGAAAATTAGTAATGATAACAGAACTGCATGGTCGAGCACGTTGTCATAGCTGGAAAGCGATGTACGATTTATTTGAAGGTGGAAGCAGCAGCAGTAATATCAATTGCCGCTGCAACAGCTGCAGCAACTGCCGCAGCAACAGCAGCATCAACTGGAAAGCGTTGTACGATTTATTTGAAAGTGGAAGCAGCAACAACAGCATCAACTGCCGCAGCAACAACAGCAGCAGCAGTAGTAGCATCAGCAGTAGTAGCAGTGGTAGTAGCAGCAGTAGCAGCAGCAGGGTTGTAAATATACAAACAATACACCAATATAAGCCAAGCCTTGTGATCAAGCACTTCGCTTCACTGTCACGTGGTACCGGTTTGTACGCACTTTACTCGGACCTTAATGGATTCTACTACATGGGGTTGACCAAAGCACCGAGAGTAGAATTATGAAGCCATGTAGATTATCTTCTTCTAAGTACTATAATTTCTAAACATGAAACTTCACAAAACTGAACCTACATGGGTTTTCAAGCATTCAGGACATATTCCCAATCCCGAATAAATGGAAATAACGGACATTGCTCACCGAAAGTTACTGTGTACTCAATTCTTCGCTAAAGCTAGTAATGGATTCAATTAGATAGAATGAAGTACCTGCATCGATGTGACAACTTATATGACATACCTCACGTAAAATACAAAATACTTCAAATTTATTATATTAGTTTCAAACTTTGACTCAAAGACAGCAGATCTGGTGAAGGGGTTAGGTCGATTACATCGACCTCAGTGTATAACTGATACTTATGTTTCGACCCCAAAAGGATGAAAGGAAAATCTGAACTGGGCAGAATTAGAACTCAGAACGTATAGACAGACGAAATTACTTTAAGCATTTTGCATGAACTGCTAACCATTCTGCCAGCCCGCCCGCCGTCCTTTTGATTCTAGTTATCTTATCGCTACAGCATTTCACTCGTCTTCACGACTTGAGTTCAAATTTCTCCGAGTTCGTCTTTGCCATTCATCCTTTCGGAGTATTTGAAATAAATACACGATGAGCACTGGGGTCGATGTAATCCACTTACCCATTCCTCGAAATTGCTGGACTTATGCTAAAATTTTAAATCAACATTATTTGTACATCTAACGTTTAATAATACAATATGAATTATCATTGCTGTAGCCCTCTGGTTAGGAATATTTTATACACATATGATGGGAAATTGTTACATTTTTTTTTAGACATGCTTGATATTTAATTCACACGTCTACCACGCAAGAGATTATTTTGCAACTAATTTCTACCAGAACATCTTAATATTATTCATTTAATAGTTTATTGTTTAATCTTACATATCTAAAATATGCATCGTATAAATGAAATAAGAAACAGAATTTCTCATACTACTACATAAACATATGAATATAAAAACAGGATCAGTTTTATACAACATCATGTGCATAGTAGTTTCGTATTAGATGTGTGTGCTAAAGTCTCTTTTATCATTGTTCTTTTAAGATATTTCATCTTTATCTACACATATTCCGATAGTGAGTTGAACGTCTGGGACTTATAAGCTTTTTATGATATAAGCCAATATTTATAAAATGCAAGACATTTTCTTAAAATACCGACTGCGAATTAAGAAAGTAATGACGCTACAGAAGTATTTAATAAATCGCTCTTATTTTATGATCTACTTTTATTATAGAGAAAAATTGGAATCAATCCGTTCTTCCACGTTTTATAGAAGCAGTGCGTTTGTATAAATATATGTCGCTCAGCATGTTACTATCTGCAGTTTTCTTAGACTTAGGAATACAAAGGGCACAAAGAGATGTGTGTTTAGAAAAATGTGTTGTTGCATTTCATTGATCCCACGTTGCATGCAAAACGAAAGATGCTTGATTTTCGAAACGGATCAATAGTGCATATTGTTATCGATTTCTGTGCGCATCAGTAAGAATAAATGGATAATAAATGTTCTCAGAACAACAAAACGGAATAAATAAATAAATAGAAATAAACGATGACAGACTTACTTGATTAATCCAGCAGTTAGTTGTTATAATCTGATCCTTTTCATCCTGAAGTAAAGAAAAGACGAAATATTTATAAAATGTTGTTTATACGGCAAAGTAAATATCAAATTAAGATCAATATTTTAGGGAATTATATGCAGTACGAATTGACGACTGAACAGTATAAAAGTAACTGAAGTCACTGAATAAAAATAGGAGCAGAATTATTAATAGAAAACGAAGTAATATAACAACAACAACAACTAAAATAAGAACAAGAACAACAGCATTAATAGTTTAGACTAATGGTATGGTATGCAGGAGTTTAAGGACTAGATAAAATTATTTATTCGCCTTTTTTGCATGTAGAAGAATATTATAAATACATTTTTAATTTGTTTTCTTTTTCTCACCAAATTTCAGATGGTAGGTTACGTTGCTGCTGTGCTTTACGTATATGTCCATAGCTGAAAATTAGCTTGTTGGTCGACGTCGTCACGGTGTTGCTTCGTTTGAAGTTGAATCTAAATTTCGTTCCATACAATCTCCGTTTCTCATCTTCAGTGGAAGTCTTGCTTGCTCTCCCTGTCTCACTTCAGTGCCGCGTATTTTGTGTTTTTATCTAAGGTCGCAATTTGGATCAATGTTATCTTATGCAGGAATTTAAGAACTAGGTCAAATCATTTGTATATTTCATTTGCATGGAGAGTAAGAGTATAATAGGTTTTATAATTTTTCTCTTTTCCTCATGAAATTTCGGATGATGAGATATATTTCTATTTTGGTTTACCCATTTTTCAAACGTTGAGAACTTGCTTGCGTTTCGGCGATGAGAATGCCCAATTCCATCCCTGCCACCTGTACCGGAAATCTTGATAAAGATTGTGGCAAACA
>NC_142928.1:68363238-68400738 GCF_046866305.1 Octopus bimaculoides
TATTACCTCCGAAAATCAATGCCATCGATATGTTAACACCCTTGAATAATAATGACAATAATAATAGTCGTCCGTTTTTATAGAGAAGGGGCTTGTCGGTTACATCGACCCCATTGCGCAACAGGTACTTATTTTATCGAGCGGAATTTGAACTCAGAATGTAAAGACAAACGAAATAACGCTAAACAATTTTCCTGCGTGCTAACAATTGCGGTAGCTCACCTCCATAATGTTAATAATAATAATAATAATAATAATAACGATAATAATAACGTCACACGTGATTGTCTTAACTGGAGCGTCACACGTTCTGAAAAGAGCAGTGTTGCTGTAATTTTTTTCCTTTTTCCTCTTTGCTTTCTTTGTTTACTTTTTTTCTTTTTTCTTTTTCTCTTTGTCTTTCTTCCTCTTGTTCTCTCTCACATGACTTTGTAAAGGAACAATTTGGTGTGTTTATTTTAATAGCCTACCAACATATCCAGTCACTTTCTCTGCTCCAGGTGTCAGGAAGACACTCGGCAAGAAATGGAAACAAAATTGAAAGAAGATAGTATAGCAGCGACAACAAATCGGAGCTCACAACCACATTTTTCCTCTGCCTTCAGTTCGTTTGGCGGTTCTTTGTATTTTGAAGCAAGTAGTATAAAGTCATTTTCGCATATGAGGCAATAGTTATATCTTCCTCATTTTGAAAATGAATTTATTTTGGGAATTCACTTTCAATTCGTTCCTTTCCAACTGTGTAGAATAACTGCCACTTCTGCCCAGTATTTTTTATGCCTATTATTCATTGTCACAAAAAGACTGCGTGACACACGTGGTTATAACCGAAACTTTTTACGATGCCTTCGGAAATTTACCTATAAGTGCCATACGGGTAACGGCTTGCACAGCAAGCCTTTGCTGTTTCTTTCCTGTTTTATTTCACTTAGACTTTTCATCTCTTCGTGGCGGGAAACGTTGAAATGACATATACTGCCATGTGTGTAGTACATGGCAATACATGTCAGATCAGGAATTTCTCTTGTGCTACATCTTCAACGAATCTATGAAATCAGGTATACACGAGAGGGGGCAAATTATAGACGAAGTATAGCCAGCAGTCACTTCTATGAAAGATTCGAAAGTATTGTATCTCGATATTCCCTCTCAAAATGGAAGGTGTATTGATTTTAGTGCTAATCTTTAAAGTAAAGTTTATGCGGAACAAGTATCTTAAAACATTTTCGGATAATTGTTTCTCTCTCTTCCATTAAGAATTTTTAGAAATAAGGATTTTCCGCACTAGCAAATGTGAATGTTAAAGCATGGAAAAATTTGACCATGTTTGACATATCGTGCCACTGTACTGCGTTGAAGTATATTCGAAGAGCGTAGAATATAAACAGCGATTCTTAAAGTTTACCAAACTTTATCGAAATGGCGAGATTGTTGAATACAGAAGAATGGGAATGATTGACCGTAATTAGGCTTTACTCTTATAAGAACGAGGGTATGGTATCTGTCATTATTTGTTTTAATCGAGAACCTTGGTGATCAGGAGTCAGCCAGGTTTAGATATCATTCCAAAGCCTCATTTTTGACTGGCTGGCGAGATGATGAAAATGACTGTGAGTAATAATAATAATAACAGTAATCATTACCAAAAAGAGATATTTTACATGCTCATATTATAGAAACCAAAATAAGCTGTTGAGAATTCGAACAACGTTTCTCATCTTTTGAACAGGGTGATCTATTGTTTTCTTATAAAACTGAACCGTAGATATACAAGTTTGTTATTTGTTTGTAGGATACAAAATTGATAATCTATGTTTCCTTGGTAAACATAGATTACCAAGGAATCTATATTTACGACACATTTAAACTTTCTGTCTAACAGATCTACATTTGAGACCATTCCAAGACGCCGCTGCCTAAATAGCTATTAATTCAAATTATTTATTTGCTTTTTGATGAATATCAGAATAGAAACCTGAAGAATCAATGTGTCAATGAAGACAGTTCAAAATATAGATTAGGTGAAAATTAGAAAACTCATATAAATTCAGCCTAAATAAAATTCATATTTATTAGTGAAAGAGTGAATAACATATAATTCTTTAACAAATACAATTTGAACTTATGAATTTTAATTATCACATTTGAGTTCATGTAACAATATTTTTCTAAAAATTTCTTTGTAGACAAGAGATTTTCTATGATGGTCTGAATCGGATAAAGCTATGAATGAGACAGTAAGGTACTGATATGTTTTAAAAGTATCGATAAAAATATCGAATTTTTATAATCAATATAAGTGTATAAAAAGGAAATTAGAGGAAACAAGATGATTTGCACACAGCATAATTTCTGATTATTTATGGATCGTTGACTGCTACAATTATTGTTCTCCAAATTTATAAATAGCATAGGCTATTACCTCACGCGTATCGCCGTCGGTTCCACTCATTATCTCCTCCTTTTAATCAGAATATATTAATCAAATGCACATATATACATACATACATGCATAAAGGCACACACGCACACATAAACGCACACACACACACACACACAAACGCACGCAAACACAGAGACACACGCACATATATATATATATATGTATGTAAGTGTATGTATACATGCAAGCATGTATATTGGTATGCATTTAAATGACTGAATACGCAGAGACATACATACACGCAAAGACACAAACGCACACACACACACACACACACACACACACACACACACACGTACATACGTACATGTACACATACATAATGTCAGAGGAAATTCAATTTGAATAAAATTTAGATCATTGTTTATGCGCGTTAATGGAATTCCTTTAATTATCTATAAATATTCACAAACACTTTCAATTAAGTTAGAAACAATAACCACAAACCGTGAATTTTATACGTAACAATTATCAAAGTAGAGGACAAAAATTATAGTTAGGCTATGATGATGTATTTTATGTTTTCCTGTTTTTTTTTTATATTGCAAAATACAATTTCGAGAAAATGGCTTTGAATATGATATTTAAAATGTATTACTGTTGAAAGTCAGACATAATTGCTATATTTTACATAGCCAGAAATAAGTTGCAGTTAACAGAACTATCTGAGAATCATTCAAGCACAGTGCAATACGATAATTGATAATTTCTTAAAAGAAACGGACGATACTTCGAAAAGACAAAAGATATGATGCGAAATATATTATGATATACATCAAACGCATTTGAAAGCAGAATGGTACTGAGGGAACAAAGCGTATCGCGTCTAACCATATACATGAAGCAATTTACTTTACAACTTATCTTAAAATGAGCCATAAATTATTGGAAGTGTGACAGAACCTTTCTTTATAAACGTTACCACGTCTAAAACAAAATCCATGGACAATAGTTCAGTTCGGTTGAATGAGACAAATAGTGTTTCGAAGATAGAAAACATATGCAGCATGACTCAAATCTCGTAGCTGTCGATCAGAGGCAGACATCAGAAATTCTATTACATTTTCAACGAATCAACGATGTTCTATCTACTGGGAAATGTGCCTTATATATATATATATATATATATATATATATATATATATATATATATATATGTGTGTGTGTGTATGTATGTATTGATATATATATATATATCCATCTATCTATCTATCTATCTATCTATCTATCTATCTATCTATCTATCTATCTATCTATCTATCTATCTATCTATATATATATATATATATATATATATATATATATATATATATATATATATATATATACATACATACATACATATATACATACAAGTGAGTAGACAAACAAAAGAGGGCGCTCAACCAATTTATTGGGAGTTACATGCATAAATCAAAACAGCTCGATCGAAATTCGTTGGTAATCTTGAGTTTCAAGCGCGATGCTAGTTGTCAGTGTTCTTGTATTTTAATTTCAAAATGGCTGACGACTAGCATCACGCTTCAAACTCAAGAGTACCAACGAATTTCAATCAAGCCTTCTTGAACACTCTCGCTCCCTTTCTCTATCTATCTATCTATCTATCTATCTATCTATCTATCTATCTATCTATCTATCTATCTATCTATATATATATATATATATATATATATATATATATACATATGCATATATATATATATATATACGTTTGTATATAAATATACATATATGTAAACATATATATATATATGTGTGTATATATATATAGATACATTAATATATGCATAAAAATGTATATAAGGATATTGTTTAAGCATGCATAAAAAATACCATGAGGTAAAAAATTACTAATTAATAATTAAGGGTTCTACAAGGATCACCAGCACGCTAAAATACTAGTGAGAAGACGACTATAGTCACAAATCTTCATTGATACACATTAATTGAAATCGGAGGAATGAGCAGAAATTCTAAGCCCCTGTGCCAATAAGGAACAGAATCGTAGACATACTCCTATCGTCATGATTTTCAACTTTTGAGGCTCAAGCATTTTTACTAAAATCACTTATTTAGGATGTCTATATCCAGCTCACATTAGGAGGAATATTTCAAACAATCACTGAGTTTTGTTTGAATGACGATGCCAAGATATGGCAGCATCTTCTTTTCCTACATTCCACAATATTTATTTAATTCATCTGTAGATTTCAGAATCTGGGGACCCATCATATAAAGACGTTCTTCTAAGCTATGAGAATGTGTCACTAGCTAAATGGGAGCCATTTCCCAAACCAACTGTATGAATGCAACGCTTATCCACTGCATCCGTGTGGGGTTGAGAACTCCATTTCGCAACTACATCGATTCAAGCAAGTGTCTAATATTGTTTATTCTGATGAATATCTTGCGATCGATTTGATGGCTGGAGTTTGTGCAAAGGCCTGTCCTTCACACGCACATACACACGGACGCACAAATGCGCACACACACATGAATATGTATACATTTATATACATACACGCACTCTTATATGGATCTATCTATCTATCTATCTATCTATCTTTCTTTCTTTCTATCTATTTATCTATCGATATATCACATTTCTGGGCATTTTTCTTTAATCTCTCTACCTACCTCTGTTATCCCCTTGTTCCCCCCCTCTCTCTCTCTAGTTCCATCCCGAATTCTTGAATCCCTCTGCCCCCTAGCTCTCTGCTCCTGCCACGTGACCGGTGCTAAGCGAAGCACTATTTTTCTTTCTTTCCTTGACCGCCGCTCGTATAACCCCTCTTTTCTTGTCTCCTGACTTTCATCTATGTTTGTTGCCGTAAGGCTCCCACTTCACACGCCAACTTAAATTAACTTGTCATTTTAGTCGAAAGGCACATGTTGTTTGTATTTGTAATCATGTAGCATTCTCTCAGTTTTTACTTTCTGTTTTGTCCGTATTGTCGAACATATTCGCCCGCTTTCTTCCAAAAAATTATTGTCCCTAGCTTAGAATTTTTGGGCCTACCAAATTTGAACTGTCTCAAGTGTAGCAGGCCGAAACTGTAGTGGTAATTAGAACCTTGACTTATAAACAAATGTTCCGTCTTGATTTTCCTGTCCGTCCTTGTATCGTCCATCTGTCCATGCTTTCAGTGTCGTCCGTTACGTTATTCTTTCTATGGTTTTGATTGACACACACACACACACACACACACACACACACATGTATATATAGATTGATTGATTGATTGATTGATTGATTGACAGATGCATACATATAAATATAGACATATTTCAAAATTCAAAAAGTTATTTCCTTTAAAAATAATGATATAGTGGCAAGCAAATATTATTCAAATAATCACAATACATAAGAATAAAAAGTCAGATTATGTAGTAAGTCTGGCTGACGAGCTTTAAGTGTTGGTTCAACACAGAAAGCGAAATCAATTGATACCATAATGTCTAAGATTTTACCTGTATTTTACTATATGTATCTTACAAATGAGAGGACTGTTTCCAAGATATATACTTGCTATATTCTCTGTGCGTGTTTTTCATATAATGAGAGATGCGTGGTTTTGAAGGGTTTTAACTACTCTTTCAAGCAAAGAGGTAGTTATCGTATCCTGACTTTTTATTATATGTATATACACAATAGACATATATATATATATATATATATATATATATATATATATGTATATATATATATATATATATATATATATATATATATATGTATAAATGTGTGTGTGCGTGGTGTGTGTGTGCGTGGTGTGTGTGTGCGTGTGTGTATGTTTTGTGTATATTCATGCGTATGTATATGTGCATGAGTGTCTTTATAATTTAACAATTCGGAAAGGGGTATACTACACGAAGGGATTCAGATTTTGTAAAAAAATATATTAATCTTCGAAGCATGACTATGTGTCTGACTAGACTTAAACATCAGTCTGATCGGATCTGCTAAATCAAAATTGGGAAATATCTGATGTAGTTAACCAAGTACCATGCCAGAATGATAAAACAATAACAGACTTGCAGAATCTCACTATTCAGTAAATAACACAGTTGAAAGGATCCTTCTGTGACGTTTCATCTTCGTTTTAAACTAGCAGCATTATTCCTTGAATTGGAATTACTGCTGTCTTGGATATATTGGCAGCTGTCCACTCAAATCAAATTTTTCAGCAAATTCTAGTATTGCCATATTCAATTCTTAATGGGCAACAAATGTAGACTATGTGAAACCCAGGTAGGTGAGGAAGAGCAATCGCTTTTAGATTTTCCTCTATCAAGTCGACTATACAAGCATGATTTTATTTACTAAATCCCTTATAACTGTATTGCATCATAAATATAAACACTGACCAGTGACTAAAATATCTAAAGGAATACAAGGTAAAAGTTACTGATGCTTATTGGAAGGTTAGATGCAACATAACCCAAGAGCCAGTAAAGCGTGCATATCGTTTTTGTGTCAAAAAATAGCAGCAGTGTCTACATAAATCAGTTCTGCATAAAACCCATTTCAATGTCTATTCAGTTTAAAGTCTTCACCTTCATTTCAAGAAATTATGTGAGTGAAATTATCACATTCTTGCAAGAATATGTGACAAGTATAGCAAAGCATATTGAGAATATATTATGGTTTAAACTATCAAGTTGTTCTCCATTAAGTGAGACCAGGCCCAATATCTTATGAAGTAACTTCTTAAACATATTCACAGATTTTTGGTGTACGACCCAACTACACAAGAATATTCCACGATGTATCTTAGTTAACAATATAAAATACTTTTGTTAAGATAACGAAAGCCTTATATAATCGTACCTTGTTCAATAGATTTCTCCCGATGTTTTTTTCGCAAAGTTAATCACCTTCATATACACTCGCATGCATATACGTACACATATATATGTTCTCCATATGCGGGCTGTAAAAAGTTTTTTGTTCTTCATGAAATAATACCAAATTATTCCAAGTACACATGCATGGAAGTTTGTCCTATTATTCTATCATTTCGTTAATGCATAACTAACATGAAAATTAAATTATAACAACATAGAACAAAGACAGACTTCGAAATATTGTGTAAGTTTTTGTATTTTTACATTTAAAGCGTATCGTTTTCTTTTATTTTCGAAATTTTCACTGATGATGAAATATGTTGACTGTTGATTATGTGATAACATTTCAACAATATTGTCTTTAGTTTCGTTATTCACTTTATCAGTAAACCTATTTTTCACAATACATTTCCTTTGTATACAACAATCCGAAAGAATGGATATTCTACATTACAGTTAAAAAACAAATTTACAGTTAAAGAAACTGTAAATTTATTTTTCCTACTTGGAAATGTTTCTAATGTATAAAAAAACACAAATTTGAATGTCATACTTCAAATGTATTATTGTTAAAAAAAGAAGGCATCGTAATATTTTACGCAAACAGGAAGAGAGAGAGAGAAAGATGGTGAAAGAGAGAAAGAACAGATACATTTTCAAATTCGACTCGATATTGCCGAAAATAATTACATTTAATAGAAAAATGTATTATTCTTCAAGAAATAAAAGCAAATTTATCGAAATATAGATGATAAATTCTATAGAGCCAAGTAATAACTACTGCAAAAAAACTTTCGCTAAGAGTTGTGCCAACCAGATAAATATATGAGTAAATTACGTGTATTATACCTATTAGGAAGAATCTGCTGAATAGCAGTTGTTACTCTATGATTGCTACCACACGTGTCATCACAGCATTAAACTTGTACACACACACACACACATACACACACGCACGCACATACACACACACATATGGATAAACACAGATATAGCCACACAGATGATAATAGCAAAACTACACACAAATAAATTCAACCTAACAAGCAAAGTGTAGTCGTCGTATCTCTTCTAGTTGCCCCATTAGGTGAATTTCCTCTTTCAAAATTAGTAATATACTAAGCTTTTTTTAATAACTTTTAATTGTTTTGTAGAATTTCAAAATATGCATTGAATTGGATTCGCAGGGAAAACATCACATTCATCTTCTAATTTCTTCAGAAAATCTTACGTGGTCAACTTAGACGGTAGCTTGGTTAAACCAAACATATAGCCCACGCATGTTGGTTACATAGCCGCAATTGTAACCCAACACCATGACAATGGTGACTCTCACATTGAAGGCTACTTAAGCTAAGTCTTCAAAGAAAGCTGACTCACGCCAACAGCTTACCCCACGATGTGTGTGAGATCCAATACAAGGAACTGACATCTTTGATTATACTGTACCACAGCCTACTGTTAAAGTGGTGCTCCTATTCTGCCAATAGTCTTTCAGAACACTTGGGGCTAAAAACAACCGGTGTCGCTTTGATAGCATTAATACCATATTACCTGAGCTGATTAACAGGCATCTAAACTCTTAGAAGCTGTCCTGAATTTCTATCAAAACTTCCACTCCCCCTGGGATATCTGATGAAATGTACATTTGCTTAAATATTCTAGTAAATGCTCTAGCGATTTTAATTTCTTATTAGGAAACGTTATTTAGCAGTTTTAGCTAAATCTTATGCTTCAATAGGACATGCATCAAGTCCTTTCTTTTGTCAAAATAACACTGAATGAATATTTGCCTAATTTGATAAAGCTGGAAATGGGACCCAGCAACAACAGCAGATGAAGTTTACGTTTAGAACTGTCGTGCATCCAGTTCCAAGTAGCTACTGTACTTTTTCACTTGCCTGTACACCACGTAAATCTGGAAGAGCTCTGACCTAAGCTTGTAGTCTCTTGGCAGTAGTATGAATATTTTCCATCTATCAAAGTAAGATTACTCAAGACAAAGCCATTACAGTAGAAATAATATAGGTTTGGTATTAATGTTGACGTATGCGGAATCAGTCTGTGATTCATGCAATAGTAATTGGAGTTTCACTGACGTAAAGCATACAAGCCATCATTCTGATATTATATTTAAATACTTTCAATAGTTTAATATAAAATTAGAAATTATCTGCTGTATGCTTGAACAATGCTATGCAATGTCCATACTTTCTAGTTCTATGATCCCCGCCACTCCCAAATAGAAAGAACAACATTACATTTGCGTAACAGTTTTCTGTTTGAAAATTCCACAGTTCCTATACCACCCCATTCGACTTCATCTCTTACTACTGTGATTCCATCCATGATTTTTCTGCCTTATTAATCCGGTAGAATACCCACTTCTACACCAGCAGCGAAGTCTTCCTTTTATGCCTGGCTGCTGAACACTTGCAGGATGCGTGAACATACTGAAGCTTTCTTTGAATGTTGCTACAAGATACATCGTGATAGTACTTGCTTTATCATTGCCAATTGCAATTATAAAAATATAATATACACAAATTACATGGAGTCAACGCATACAAAATAATTGATTTTATGATAACAGTTTCTCGAAATAATGTTAAACTTGTCAAATAAATGTTAGGATGTAGGAGTGAATTTGATCTTCTACATTTTATATATCATTGTTTGATGTTTTCACGCCTCTGATTTCTCTTCAGATTTTACTTGATTTATGTTAGTTTTGAACACAATGAAGAAAAATACATAAACATGCACGTGACAATGCTCATATATATACATACATACATATATACACGTATTATATATATATATATATATATATATATATATATATATATATATATATACATGCATCCATGTACATACGCACATACATACATTTATATATGTATGTATATGTATATATATATATATATATATATATATATATATATATATATATATATATATATATATATATATATATATATATATATATATAAAGTATACATGCATATCACATCATACATATTATATATATGTGTGTGTGTGTGCTAATGTGTGTGTGTATGTGTGTGTGCGTGTGTGTATGCACACTTGTTATAACTAGGATTCATTCGTAAAAAAATATGTATTGATCAATGTAGTTTAAACTTTTCTTTTAGCGCAGAATATCTTTTTCTACATGCGTGTATGTCTACTATTCTGCAAGGTTGCATGACACACACACGCACACTCTTTTCTCTCTCTCTCGCTCTCTCTCTCTCTATCTCTCTCTCTCTCTCTCTCTCTCTCTCTATCTATCTATCTATCTATCTATCTATATATATATATATATATATATATATATATATATATGCGCATATATGTATACGTGTGAGTAATTTTGTGTTTTTGTTCGTGTAAGTGTGCGTGTGTGTATGTATGTGTGCGAATATATTTGATGGACGTAATGTTTGTCTTGGTTTCTGGTTTGATTTTGCTGTTATCTAATCTTTTATTTCTCATCTTATACTGTTATGGGAAATTCGATATAAGACGGTATAGACTAGGTTTTTTTTTCTCTCTTTATGTTGGTAGCTTTTGCCCTGAATGAGAAGAGGAAATGTCTACATTTGTTTTTTAAGTGTTGGGTGGGTCTCCTGATCTAGTACTGTACTGTACATTACGAGAACATTAATATTTGTGAGAGTGATTTCTGAATCTGTATCCGAAATATTTCCATACTAGCTTTTTCTACTCGAATTTCTTCAGATTCAGGTATGAGCAAATACTATATTTTTGCAGTGTAGATTTTCCTTCCTTCCTACGTAGGTAGGTAGGTAGGTAGGTAGGTAGGTACCTACCTACCTACCTACCTACCGACCTACATACATACATACCTAACCTCACTAGCTTTCTGCCGGTCTGCCTTCCTAACTACCGACATATCTCCTACCAATCTCCTTTCCCTGATCAATTTGGATCAATCGAAAGGCTTTCTACAGAGGATTAGTGGAGGGAGGTTCGACGACGTTTTCAAAGTGTCGACGGGGAACATCTGACCCGCACCTTCAGGACAACTTTTAGGTGGGACTTATGGACAATCACCAGAGATCCCTGGCCTGGCAGTGCTATCGGGAACCATTGCCTGTTCGAGATAAGCTCTACAGGCACAGTTCGAGATACACAGGGCCGACTTGGCTGAGATGCGGTCAGAGCGACGAAACCGTTCTGGACGGTCTCATGCAATTTCCAACCATTTCAAACCTGCGGTCTTATGTCGAACAGCTCCTGTCATGTGTAGGACAAGTTCGGTTATCGGTCGAGATTATCGTGAATCGTGCCCCACCACCTTCCTTTCACCGGGAAGGAAAGGCAGTTTTCATGGTACTGGTGGTTGTGGCGAAAGAATGTGTGTGGTGGACTCGTGCGAAAGGTTAGAGACAAACACTTTCCTCTCTGGTCAATCGTTCATCAAATTTTTCAAGTACCACTTGAAAAGGAATGTGAGAATATTCAGGGAAGTTTTGCCTCATAAAAGTTTCGATAAGAGGTGGGTGAATATAGCAAAGATAGTATGCGTTAATGACGAAACCACTTTAAGCATTATCCTGTAAATCAGAGAGAGAGAGAGGGGCAAAAGAGAGAGAGAAAGAGAGAGAGAGAGAGAGAGAGAGAGAGAGAGAGAGAGAGAGAGAGAGAGAGAGAGAGAGAGAGAGCGCATTGCTCTCATGTGTTACTTTCCCTGCCTGAGGTTACCGTGATCTTTTCCGTAGGCGTTTCTTTCCACGGATAAACCGCTTTTACATTTTTATGAAATTTTTTGCCGTTTACATGCCACAAACGCTTTCAATCGCTTTTCATCGCTTTTTTTTCTCTTGCGCGGCTAATAAAGATCTCTCTCTCTCTCTCATTCTCTCTCTCTCTCATTCTCTCTCTCTCTCTCATTCTCTCTCTCTCTCATTCTCTCTCTCTCTCTCCCTCTCTCTTTCTCTCTCTCTCTCTCTATCTATCTACCTGTTATCTACCTATCTATTTATCTGTTTATCAACCTGCTGAACGATTCATACGTACATGTATCTGCCTTTATGTATGCATTGCATATATGCAAGCACACACACACACAGACACACACACACACACACACACACACACACACACACATATACATACACACATACACACACACACATACATTCACATAAACACATTAACCATTAAGCAAGCTCTAATATTTTTTGCTCTTTAGCTATTGGGTGGGCTAACTACCCAGGATCTGCTATTGTACAGGGAGATTCCATTATCATTAGAGATTCCATTATCATTAGAAAACAGTCTTGTGAATCCATACCAAAAATATTTCCAAGACAAGTATGTATCCTGTTGAATTTTTAGGAATTCCTGTGATAAGAAAATGCTATATTAACATTTGTCCTTTCTCTCTGTATTTCTATCAATTTAATATTTTGCTTTGTCTTTTTTTAAAAAATAAACTGAGTCTATTTAAAATCTCTATATATACTCATATTTATGAAAGAGCTAGATTTACCTCCCCTTGATCATCAATATGAAAATAGTATTTATCGCCAGTTTGTCAAGACATAATATCTTTCTCTTATAATACAACTAGCTTTATGTATTGTCTGTCTTTAAAAATAATATATATTGTGATATTATTTAGTGTTCTTGCTTGCTACTTCATTTAATAGTAATCACTAAATTTGTAAATCATAATTTTATTTGGGGATTTTTTGAGATGTGACCGGTTTTTTTTGTTTACGGTCTCTACGCTAACGTAGTAATCAATTAATCTGTCTAATTTTCTTCGGTATATTTAACTTTATTACTTTGCTAATTAACTTTATTCATATGTAACTTGCTAACTATAATTTGAATGTACTGAAATGTAGATATTTTATTTCCTATAACCTAGCAGGCTTGAATAACAATATAAGTCTTTTTACTTATAAATACTAAATTAGTATAAGGCTTTTTTTATATTATGTATACATAAGTTGTTTATTGAGTATATTATATATAAGCATTACTTATTAGATATACTTTATTTGACCATGAACTTGTATTAAAAGTGTATATATATATATATATATATATATATATATATATATATATATATATATATATATATATTAATAGTTATCGCCAAGCCAACATGGCAGTCCCAAAATTAGGACGAAAGCTGCCGTGAATTAGCTCCAAGAAGCCATCGCCTCTAGCTAGCTATGTGACACACGAAACCTGTGTCCTTTATAACCTTCGAACAGGGGAGGTCAGCAGTGTCCCCCTGCTGGTTTGGCATCTGCAGACTAGACTAGTTTCAGGGTGTTGCCCCTTGTCAATGCAGAGTAGCCAAGCCTTAGCCAGGCGGCGCTGCTGACTATCTGCTCGAAGGTTATTTATCTAATTTCAGTGGAATCTATCCACTGGTTTTCAGTCTAGTCTGCAGATGCCAAACCAGCAGGGGGACACTGCTGACCTCCCCTGTTCGAAGGTTATAAAGGACACAGGTTTCGTGTGTCACATAGCTAGCTAGAGGCGATGGCTTCTTGGAGCTAATTCACGGCAGCTTTCGTCCTAATTTTGGGACTGCCATGTTGGCTTGGCGATAACTATTAATTTCCAGTACCGCTGCCGTAGTCTCCTTTAGAGAGACTTAGAAATATTAATAACTTTATATATATATATATATATATATATATATATATATATATATATATATATATCAACACAGTAGCTACTTTTAAAATCCCTGTAAGAGATGCAGGCAGTGGCTATGCTGGAAAGTAAGGTTTGTTTTCCACATCAATATTACTACGATTTTTGAAAGGTAAGAAAACATTTTCTCCAGCTGCTTAACGACACTACCTGTTCCCAATATGTTACACTTACGGGAGCGAACCCTTACCATTTTCTAGCGATTTGACAATATATATATATAACATATATATATATACCGTATGTATGTATGTATGTATGTTCGTATGTATGTATATATGTATATATATGTACACACACACATATATATATCTATATATATATATATATATATATATATATATAGTACTTACATACAAAAATACATACATATACTTGTCTATACGCGAAAGAGTGAATAAGTTTACGTGATTAAGTACTCTATCGTGTAATTTCTGGGAACATAGTTTAATAATGATTAGTAACAACAGAACCTGGTAATGTAGAGTATGGTGTTCTTACTGGAAACCATGAAATATAAACAAAAACCTTTCATATATATACTCCTACACGCAAATTCACAGATATAACATAACATGTTTTTAAAAGGTTTTAACTATAGGTTCATATTTTTATTTGATACAGATGCTGTACTTGTATATAGATATAAAAAAAAGTTCTAATATACAAAGCAATATGAAATACGATACTAACAATATACAAATAAATCAAAGCAATTATATAAAATTCAGAAAGGTATTCTCTATAAAAACTGAATGTTCAAAACAAAATGAGAGCTAAGTACAGCTGATGATAAAAAAGGAGCTGTATAGGAACTATAGTATTAATGCAGATATTATTGAAAGTAATAAATTGTCTGGAGAGAATATATTAACGAAAACAGAAACAAAACATAACAGAAGGAAAAATGCAAAGAAAACATAAATTTGACAAGGCATGTACCTGGAAACATGAAAATGCGATAAATGAGTTTAATAAGGCAAGTGAAACTAGATAAAGACGGTTACATCGACTGCTTACATGGAAATGTAACAAAAAAAAAAAAAACAGGACAGAAAAGAGCAACAAAAACAAAACAAAAACAGCAAAAAGACAACACCAACGAATGTACGATTAGAAAGAGAATCCAATAACATAAGGTGCAAATAAAACAGCTGCTTCATATAGGGAAGAACAGAGACGTGTGTGTGTGTGCGTGTGATTTTATATATATATATATATATATATATATATATATATATATATATATATATATATATATATATACATTTTACATATACATATATATATATATATATATATACATATATACATCTATACATATATATGTGTGTGCATATGCCTGTATGTATATATGTAAGTATATATATATATATATATATATATATATATATATATATATATATATATATATATATATATATATAAGCATATGTGTGTGTAAGATTTTATATGCATATAACATTAAAATATAAACCTACGTCTATAGAATTCCAACTATATGAAGTAGGTGTACATGCATAAACGCATAAAATTACATCTAATTCCATAAAATTCCTATAGAGTTCATTCCATTTTATGTGTCCATACTTGCTACAACCATGTGCATGTGTATAATTTCAAATCTGAAAAGCTTCATCTCTGCAGATAAGCACACACATGTGTCCGTTTGGATACTCACGTAAAACATGCTTACGCACGGTCATACTTATACTTGCTTAAATGCACATACACACAAACACACAAACACATAAACACATATATGCATATGGCAAAGATATAGAGAATGGTGAAGTGAGCGAGAAAGGGAATAAGATAAGTAAAACTTAATAACTTGGATATTTGTTCAACAGCTGCTGACGATGTGAAGAATTAGATATCGGTTTCCATTGGCAAAAAACCCGAATCTTTATTGCTTACTTATATATGTAGAATGCAAGTAGTTCAATTAATATCGTTTACAGTTTGTGAGCGGCATGCTTTATCGACAGGTGTGACAAACCACTACATCTCTGAATACACTGTCATCCACAAAATGTTTGCACTGTTACTACTTAGGGCGCATATCACTTCGTATACTAATGTACTCTAGTTTTGTCAGCACACATCTATCTATCTATCTATCTATCTATCTCTCTATCTATCTATCTATCTATCTATCTATCTATCTATCTATCTATCTGTCTGTCTGTCTGTCTGTTTATGTATCTATTTTTATATCGTCGAGCAATTTATTCCCAATTTTGAGAATATTATTGGTCAGAATGTTTACTGTTGCTGTTCGCTTATATATAGCCACGAAGGCAATAACATATTGTCTTAGCAGTTGTGTAGTCATACGAACTTGATTACTCGACCAAAACTATTACCACGCCCTATTAGGAACTCTTCACTAAAAAGATCTTTTATATGCCATAGCTGATAACCAGTTATACACTGCTTGGTGATATCGAAATCAATTCAGACAAATTTTACGTGACGCACTATATCATTTAGACAGCAGGAACTGCACTTGGATATGAAACACTTTGCATGCAACAAAATTGTTTTGCATGGCTATTTTTCTGTAAAACCTGAAGCGGATTCTCATGATAATATTAACAAGAGGAGTAGTCTGTCTATAACACATGACTGTAATATGTCATATTTAAAAGGCTATACTTTTACAATGCAAGAGTAAAAGAGAGGCATGAAATATGTAATTAGCAACTAGTAGAGTATCATCCTTAAACTTCCATGATGAAGCCAGAAATATCTTTTATGATACTCTTTTGAGAAGGACAGTGCACATAATTAGCAAAGACCTGCATAATACATATTCGTACATAGACACACACATACAACACACTGGCGCACGCACTCCCTTATATTTTCACACGGCAAAAACTCATTTGGTTTTCATGCTAGAGCTGGAGTCTCTGTCTCCTATTAGATTTGCACTGTCCTCATGTTCTATGTCTCTACTAATAATATGAGACACATATTAGGGTGCATAAGATTTCAAAATATAACATTTTTTTATGGCACGGTAGAGAAGCTTAAATATCTGTGAGCAAGAATACTAGAGACAGATTGCATATGTGTACAAATCTATGTTTTGTCAAGTGCTCACAGCATGAAATGCATTGAATATGAGAATAGTGATGCTTGTATCACCAAGGTGATTTTGAATCTTTTTGTTTTCACAGACTAGCCTTCGGATCCTTAGAAAATAGGTTCTTCAAATACGCTGTGAAGAACGCCAGTCATTTTGACTTTCGAATACTTAATTACCAGATGCTGAGAAAGTACTGGAGTCATTTTTGCATTCAAAACAACATTTTAAAATCAGCGGTACACACGGACATACATCCACACAACAGTGTATATATGCAAATGGATACACGTGCATATGAGTATGTATATAAGTTTGAGTCATGATAGCATTGCTATAGCGGGAATAAACAGTCAAGCAGTTGGAGGTTTTAACATTGATTACATCAGTTGGATGAGACAACAGTCAATATTAACATTGACTGTTGTCTCGGGAAATGCAACTCTCAGCTGACTCAACATGAGGCGACATGCTTTGTGCAAGGACACAATGTAAAGTCTGCCGCATATCGCGAAACCATGATCTTATATTCCGAGGCCAATTCCCAAGCAGCTATATTAAACACACACACAAACACACACACACATACACCCACACTCACACACACCCACACACACACACACATTTATGTATATGATATACAAAGAGGATGTATAAGTGCTTAATATATAAAGTACCTTATACAAACATTAAAAATATATAAACTGAGATTCTTCCTTCATTATAACCAGAATTCCTATGTAGTTTGTACTTAAAGTTTGAAGATTCCTAAATTTGTAAACACAAAATCCGAAAAGTATTGATAACTTTATAATAGAAATGGTTATATTTATGAGCTTTCATTATTTATGCTACTTTGTACTTGCAAAACATTTCTTTTATTATAGGAATAAATCAACAAAAACAACAAAGGCAACAAATATAATTATAATAATAATGAATGCTTCAAACTCCTGTTTAATTTGAAATATATTATGGTAATCTCAAAACAAACACGTTATATTACTCCATGAATTTAAAATATTTAAAATGTAAGAATAGGATACAGGACGTGTGCTTCTTGTCTTTAATAATGTAAAGTGAAGACTAATTTCATCTCCAATGTTTTATTATATCTACAATGGCCTTTTCACCAAAATGTCTTGATATATCCTGTGCCTTTATTGCACGTTATCCCGCGATAATCTAGCAAACAACGGTTTCACTTTTAACCTTCAGAGTTGGGCATATAAAAAGAATATGAATTTCGTTTGATGTCTTTCAAACTTTTGTTCATTTTTATATGGCGACTACTAATGCTCCGCATGCATGAACAGAAAACAAAACAACAGACAAAAAACAAACGCGAAACATCATAATTTTATGGAAGGAAATAGATTTGCAAATGCTTCAATCTTAAAGATTTATGAAATCATAAAGAAACACCAACTTTAATTACACTTGTCAAATATCAATAACACTTTGAATATTTTCTGCAATCCCACTTGATATAACAATGGACTATTACAAGGTGAGAGTCGATATAAGCATATATCTCTTATCGGCCATAACTATTAATATGGACGATAAATTAAAAATTGCAGAAATTTGAAAGCTATTAAACGATATAATATAAAAAAATAATGCATGAAAAATATTGAGTAAGGTTATTGTTGAAATTCGTCATCTGCGTATCCAGAATCCTCGAGAAATGTGTAGTGCGTGTGCATGCATATGTGTGTGTATGTAAGTGTGTGTGTGAGAGTATATACGTCGAAAACGTACCCTCTGTAAACTAAATAGGAAGATCGTACTTAATATATTGGTGTAATCTTGTTTATCTGTCTAGATTGTCTACTCACAAGTCCATCGTCATTAAACTACAGAATTGATAAGAATCTAACATGAAAATAACAGTCTTCTATGAAAAGCATTCTGAACATATCACTTAATATAAACTTCAAATAAGACTATCTAAATGAATTATCCCAACATACATCTACCCAATTTACTTTGGAGAACAAAGTAAAATGAGAATCTATGTTAATTTGAAGCAGAAAATGACAATAACGCAACCGTTAAGGAATATATAAATACGCGATTATTTTGTTGAAACATCTAATATGTTTTCAAATTTTAAGTAAGGCTAATGTTAGAGTAAATTTAACATCCGTAAACTCGAGTCAAGAAGCAGGCATTCAATGACAACACCATTAAAAATATCGTCATTACTAGTAATAAATTACAACATATATATTTATGTATATATATTTATGTATATATATATATATATATATATATATATATATATATATATATATATATATATATATATATATATATATATATATATATATATATATATATATTAAGAAAACAAAAAGGAGGCAGTCAGAAATTTGGATAATTCTTTACTTTTAGCGCTTTCCTCCACTCACTAGAATACTTGAAAAATCCACAGGAATCGATGGAATCACTAACTATGAGGACTTATCCAAAACTTTGACTGCTACCTTTTTCTTAATATGCAATATCTATACATCTCTTCAAAACTCTATGTATATATATATCTATCTATCTATATATATATATGTATATATATATATATATATATATATATATATATATATATATATATATATATATATATATATATATATATATATTTGACCGTTGACTGAACACTATTCAATTTTTTTTCTCCGTGTTTTTCTCCTTGTCTCCTTATTCTTTCTGTTGAAGAGCGTAGCTCGAAACGTCAAAGACTTTCCGTATTCCCGAGCGTCATACTAATATATACTTTTGTTATTTACACCACCTGTCCTCGTCTGTTGTTATTTTTTGTATATTCTCCCATATATATATATATATATATATATATATATATATATATATATATATATATGCAACCTGAATGTATCTTGTAGCCCCAGGAAGATAACTCCTCCAGCTGACTATTGTTGGCACACTATCTGTGCCCTGTCAGTATTTGCAAAGGGAAGTCATCGTTCCCATCTCCAACCTGACCCGATTTTCTGGGTATTTATACCTCGCTCAAAGTTTTATACTCATTATTATTATTCCTTTTATTATTATTTATATGTATATATATATATATATATATATATATATATATATATATATATATATATATATATATATATATATATATATATATATATGTATATATATTATTTTGTTTAAAAGAGTTCCAACACTGTCTGTTTTTTATGTTTTATTTTTATATTCCTGCAGAACCAATGTGGGGTATAGAATATGGAATATACAATATATAAAATAAAATAAAATAAAATAAAATAAAAATGGATGCCACCATGAAAGAAAGTATTGAATGTAGATGAAATATTGAGTGTTCAATATAAAGGATCAAATATATAAATATAAATATATAAAGGCGACTCGAGTTTCAGGGCTATTTCCCTTCGTCATGGCCGGTATGACAGACTTTAACAGACTGTAATAAGTTGGCTGGTTTTCTGTCTTTTATACCAATTCCTTTGGACAGCAGCAGTAGGTGTTTGGCTATTTTTAGAATTGATGTCAAATCTATTTTTAGAAATGATGATATTTTAATTTATTGTTTTATGTGGGTTGTAGGGATAAGATTTTTAAACCCCAGTAGGTGTTTGGCTGTTCTTAGAAATGATGCCAAATCTATTTATAGAAATGATGATATCTGAGAGATTTTTTGTCTTTTGGTTACAGGGATAAGATTTTTAAACCCCAAGTAAGATGGATTTAATCATTGTTTGTTAAGAGTGGGTTTCAATTTCTTAATAAGGTCCTTTTCTTTACATTTTCTTTCAATTCCATTCCGGTTGTAAAGTTTATGGAATGGAAATATAATAAAGGTTTGATGACCACATGTTGCCAGATGGTTACTCAGTGGTATTTGGCGGACTTCTGGGTTTTTAATCTGTTGTCGATGTACCCGTGAGCGTTCCGATAGTGCATTACCTGTCTGGCCAACGTACAGTTCTTCACAATTAGGGCATTTGATGCAGTAGATTAGATTTCTACTTTTGCAGTTCATGTTCGCATTGGTGAATATTTTCCCTGTTTTTGTGTTCATATATGGGCCGGTATGGATTGATCGGCATGTGCCGCATCGGCTATCATTGCATTTGGATACAGTGAATGTTTGATTTTTGTTGCTGAGGTCAAACCTTGCCTTTGTTAATAGCTTTTTCAAGTTTTTAGGTTGACTCTTACTGAGAGTTATATTTTGATCTGTAATGATATTTCTCAATTCCTTACTTTGTGCAAGGATCGGTAAGTTCGATTTGGCGATATTAAAGATGTTCTGGTGGCATGGATTTTGTGTCACTATAAATGGAATGATCTTTTCCTGTTTGTCTTTTCTTTGCGGTGTCCTCAGTTGTTGTATGGGTATTTTCGAAGCCCGCTGAATACCATTTTCTATGAGTCGTGATGGGTATTTTTGCTTCAGCAGAAATTCTTTCAGTTCCATCAGGCGTTGATTTCTGGTCTCTATATCCTCTACAATAGTACATATTCTCCTGGCTAGGCAGTATGGTATGTTGCGTTTTGTATGGGGTGGATGGCACGATTTAAAGTTCAAGTATTGGTGTGTGTCTGTGTGTTTGTAATATATATCTGTGGTAATGGCGGTGTTCTTTTTAATTACCATTATATCTAGAAATGGTAATTTGCTACTGTTCATCTCCTTTGTAAATTGGATGGATCGGTGTAGGTTGTTCAGGAGGGTGTTAAATTCTTCCACAATGCTTTGAGGTTTGGTCCAGATTATGAAGCAATCGTCCAGGTATAGGTGATTACTGGCGAGGGCTCAAAAAAAGGAAGAGCTCGTCAGTGCTCTATCAACATCTTCATGCAGAACAAGGATTAAAGTACATAGAGGTTAAAATACTATCGGTACATACAACCGACACGACATTTAGATTACAGAAGCTAGACACATAGCAGTAGATAAACCGAGCCTCAATAGAAAACATGAATGGTACAGTATCACTCACCACCATGCCACTCGACACCACACCACATGACTAAAGACATCAGGGACATGAAGAGAGAGAGAGAGAGAGAGAGAGAGAGAAAGAGAGAGATAGAGAGAGAGAAAGAGAGAGAGAGAGAGAGAGATACAAGGGGGGCCCGTAAATAATATGTATATATATATATATATATGTATATATATATATATATATATATATATATATATATATATATATATATATATATATATATATATATATATATATATATATATATATATATATATATATATAGATATATATGTATATATGTGTATATATATATATATATATATATATATATATATATATATATATATATATATATATATATATATATATATATATAAATATTTCGTGGGTTCAATTCCTAGACCGGGCGATGAGTTGCGTTTTTGAGCAAAGCACTTCATTTCACGTTGCTCTGCGATCATTTCGACGTCTGACATGTGGCAGCCAGTTGCACCTCTACAGGTAACGTCGATTTGATGGAAGAAGTGAGCTTATGTCTACACAAACATTTGATCATTATAAACAAATCATCTGTGTGGTTGTTCGGTAACAAATTCTCGAACCCTGGGTCATCCCATAATGCAGTCTTTTATACATTTATTTTTCAAAATTAAGAAATTAAGATAAACTAATTTCTTTTTTTTATCTAAAATATACTCTCCTTCATTTTCGACAATGCTCTTCCATCATTTATTATCATTTATATATATATATATAGAGAATGTTCTCTATGTGGCTTGCGTGTTTTCTCGTCTACGTTTTTTTGCAATGTCCTGTACTCAGATATGCACCTATACATACAGGTGGATGTCGGTATGCACATACCTGTACGTATATATGCATATACTCATTTACTATTTGTTTATATATATATATATATATATATATATATATATATATATACATAGAGTGTACAATTAAACACATAAGAGAGATGTCCATAATAGGACATCTAACCCGTATACAAGGAGAACTCAAAACTCCAAAACACAATTAGGGATAATTTCGAAAGGGAATGAAAAATAGAAACATCTACTATCTATTTCCTGAACCAAGGTGTAAAGCTATTTCAGCAAAATAAAATAATTTCCTAGGCCAACTATCATCAGCAGGAAAGCCAAGATTAAAACATAAATACGAGGCAATACATAAAAACATGCCTCGTGCTTATATTATTTTATTTTGCTGAAAATAGCTTGAAGCATTGGTTTAGGAAATAGATGATAAATATTTCTATTTTTCATTCCCTTTCGAAATTATCTGCTCGTTCTAACGGGTTAGATGTCCTATTATGGACATATCTCTTAAGCGTTTAAATGTACTCTGTATGTATTTATATGAATAATAGTCTATTGACTAGTTTTTATCTTCTCGCTAAACCACTGGTAGCAAATAGAATTTCAAAAAATCTTTTGCTACTCTGAGATTTATAAATACACACACACACACATACACACACACACACACACACACACACACACACACACACACATATATATATATATATATATATATATATATATATATATATATATATAGTAAGGATTATTTGCCAACATAATGTAGCAGTCGCGATTTGGACGAGTTTTACTGTTATTTATCCCTGGGAAACATCGTCTCCAGTTGTCTACGCAATCTCTACTTCCTTATATTTTCAAACAAGAAAGTTTAACGTCGCCACTCAGCTCAAAGCAATATCTTTGTACCAATGGTTCCTGGGTTATTTCTCTTCACCACAGTGTAAGTGCTCGGATAGGGATGGCGATACTAGAGTCGTGTTCAAAACATTTACTTTTCAACGTGCCACAGTGTTACTGATCTAAGAAATAAAGGAATTATTATTTCTAAATCTCTCAGAGAGAAACATTCAATATCAGTATTCTAGACAATTCTAGACAAAAGATTATTTGCCAACATAATGTGGCAGCCCTGATTAGGACGAATTAACATTCCATATATATATATATATAATATCTTAGGTTGATCCTACCGATGCTTCCTACAATACATTTACACCAATGTAGCTATAGCTAACTGAAATATGGCCATTTCAATGGAGTTAGATGCTATTCTTCATTATGCTAATGTTAATTAAATCTTCAGAATAATTTATCATTAAAATACCAAACAATTAAATATGCTCTGGGATTCCTTGTAACTGACTCACATTCATCAATATCTCATCGCAGAGAAGTTGCTAGAGACCATAAGAGATATATTTACTTCTCAACTCCAATACAGTCAATTGTCTAAAATAAATCATTTTCATCAGCCATGGTGTTATTCAATATCATCCTTCTCATTTCCATCTGTTATTTATTACACATGAATTACTATCAATCAGCATTGCCTAATTCAAAATACACGCATTAAACCCAACACCCCCTACACCCCACCACATATATATAGGAATGTGTTGATGTGCAAATTAACACATTGCTAAAGCAGCTAGGGATTCATTTAGGATTTAGCCAAACCATCTAGCGATGGTGTAGTCACTACTAATGAAGTTGTAATTTCAAGTGAACTACACTAGTAGAGTGATTTCGCTCGCTGTGGGCAGTTATCTCCACAGTCAGTATATGAAAACGTGCTTTCATGCGGCTCTAAGAATCGTTTAACTGTTATCTATCTATCTATCTATCTATCTATCTATCTATCTATCTATCTATCAATCAATCAATCAGTCAATCTATCTATCTATCTATCTATCTATCTATCTATCTATCTATCTATCTATCTATCTATACACACATATATATATATATATATATATATATATATATATATATATATGTGTGTGTATGCATATGTGTACTTGTGTGTGTATGTGTATGTGTATATATGCGTGGGTCCATATATGTCTGTAAGAAACTGGTAGTATTTTTAGTGCGTCCCATATAATGCTTTGGGATATTTGATCCTTTTCTACATTTTGATGCTGCTGATATCAGCATTGCACTCCATTCCATTTCCTTAGACGATAAATTATGTATGAGGCAAAAACAAGGACTGACTCATCGGCCATTCTTCTCTCTATCCGGTCTCGCTAATACAATGTCGAGCTAGAAGGGAGTTAAAGGCCGAACGTCACGTCTGTCAAAAGATATGAAGATGAAAGTTTCTAAGGAGTAGTAAATCCTTTCTTTATACAGAAACAGATATCCTGGATATGAAGCGTGGATTTCTTGAGTAGAAAAGAATGGAAATATTGAAAAGATTGTATCTATTCCCAGATCTCTCACGCTATGAATGTTTGTATATAGAACAAGTGCTTTCTGTGGCTAAAGAGTGTACGACTCTTATTTCTAGCAATGCCTGTTCTCCTTGTCCCGTTGATCACTTTTTTGTGACAGTGATCATTTCCTTCTTGCTTTTAAATTGCGTCTAGCCTACAGGAATTATATATTAGAAAAAATAATATGGTACTCAGGTATCTGGATGGTTGTACATTTACAGATTTTCTTTAATACGTCACATGTTTTATAAATATTAGCGCTTGCGCCTATTCTTGTATGTTCTTGAAATATGATTTCACTTCAGAAGATTTCTCTCTCTTTATAGTATTATTGAATGTGTAAGGGTGGAGAGAGACATATAGGATAGTAAAAGAGGATGATAGTAAAAGAGGATTTGATCCTAAAAGTGAATCCAAAGCTATATTTTAGAACTTATTATTTCAGTATCTAAAACAATGGCAGCATTTAAAATACTGTATGTTCATTGATTTATGTGAGGGGGGCGAAAACGCGTGCACGGCTACTTTTTGTGATCGTCTCATGGCACTGTATAATCCCCCACATGTATATATATATATATATATATATATATATATATATATATATATATATATATATATATATATAGATATATAGATATATATATATATATATATATATATATATATATATATATATATATATATATATATATATATATATATATATATATATATATATATATATATATATATATATATATATATATATATATATATATATATATATATATATATATATATATATATATATATATATATATATATATATATATATATATATATATATATATATATATATATATATATATATATATATATATATATATATATATATATATATATATATATATATATATATATATATATATATATATATATATATATATATATATATATATATATATATATATATATATATATATATATATATATATATATATATATATATATATATATATATATATATATATATATATATATATATATATATATATATATAGTCATTTTTAGTAATTGATTTTACTAATTTGATTTTTCAAATTTACAAATATTATACTAATATACTCTCATGCAGAACTACACCTTACCAAAAGTAAATAAATAAATGAATGAATGTATGACAGGAATATATTCTAAATAAGACTCAAAGTGTATATAAAAAGAAAGGACACAGAATATAAAAGGAAAGAACTAAAAGACAAAATAAATACAGGTAGACATTTTTTGTTTTATTTATATTTTCTATTTATTATTCTCTATTTTTTCTTCTCTCTTCTTTCTTTTTCTTTTCTTCCTTCTCTTACCATCCCTAGAAACCCTCTCAACGCAATAGAGTAAGTAGTAAACAGGTTTTTACCCTTATTTATTTATTTATCTATTTGACACTCCTTAAAAAGATCATTTCAATACAATGGCCCTTCTCTCTCTCTTTTAACAAATCCATCTCTCTATCTGTCTGATTATCATTCTATCTCTCTATCTATCTATCTATCTATCTATCTATCTATCTATCTATCTATCTATCTATCTATCTATCTATCTGCCAGTCTGTCTATCTATCTGCTTATACATCTTCCATTGTCTCCAAAGCCTCACCCAACAAAAAACAAAAAAAAACAATGTTATGTTATAAACAAAACCCCCAAAAACACCTGTTTTATATAAATAAGCAAGATCTCTGTATTTTCACAGAATTATATTTGACAAGTTCGAAAGACAAACGAAAGCGCTTAAATATGTATAAAATAAATGAAAGAAGTTATTCCAAAATTCTGACAACTTTCTTTCAATATTTAATTCTGTACATCACACCTAACACTCTACACACACACACACACACACACACACACATATATATATATATATATATATATATATATACAAAGTGGTCCAAATGTAGGTTTACAATTTTCACGTAGGCGCTTTAAATTCCATTTAAAACATTTTATTACATTTAAATTTCTACATTACAAATTAAAGAAGGAGCTTGACAAAATTAACTAAATTAACACACAATAATGGTTTCATATTTTCTGATGATTAAGATCTAAACTGTTAATATATGAATGCGTAAGATATAGTTGAATTACTGTAAACCTACATCCGAGCTGTGACAATGCATTGAACGAGCTTTATTTTATTTATAGTGATTTATTTGGGAATATGTCATGGTTGTTGTAATAACTTATTTGCACAGCAACACTAAGTTTATTTCTTTGTCTTGTAATTGGTACTTCTGAATGCCCAAAATATATTTTTACAAAGTTGTCTTGTAAACTATGTCTACTATTTGTGTGGTGAAAAGTCTAGGAATCTGGCGTGATTTTCCTAATGATTTGGCCCAATTTGTGTGAGACATGTTAACCATAAGACAGTAATAGATATCTATGTATATTAGTATCCATTTCCCAATTAAATAACCAGCGTAATACAACGTATGCATCGTTTATATTTAAGATAATACACGCATGCTTCCTCAAACGCTGGGGCAGTGTTTATTCCCCTTGTCCCTATGAAACTGAATACGCAACGGTTATTATTTCGGGGTAGGTTTAGTACTAGATAAGAGAGGAAAATGTATTATGTTAAAGATGCTATATGTTCTAACATTGAAAATTTAAATTAGGAAGTCATGTATATACTTTATATAAAATTTGAGCGAAAGCAATACAAATAGCTTTATACAGGCATAAACAAAGCCACATATAATAAGAGATAAAGATAACCTCGGAAATGGACAAAGGGATATCCAGATCACATAGAGATAAGGTTGATAGTGAAACGGCAAATTTTAGGTCTGTGGATATTTATTCATAATTTCAGCGATATACGATATGATTAATGAAGTCTTACCCGTATATGCATACACACACAAACATTTAACATATCGATGCACATAGATATTTGAGCTACCTGGAAATTGTTGCTGTACTTTAAGTAAGAAATGACTACCATTTACAACACCATCAAATTCAAACTGCACCTTTTATATAATCACTAACTACATGTAAATCTACTTACGTTTCTAACTTTTAACTACATAAATTTATGGAAACAATCACTTATCGATTAATTTTCTTCTATGCGTGTAATTTTCGCTGTCATTTGTCTCTTACTTTATATTTATATAAAATATTTACCAATATATATGCGCAATCTCATTTAGTTGTATTTAATTGCAGCGGTTGGGTAATGATAATTTACATAGACATGGGAAGAATAATTGCTTTTAATTTCAAGAGACAAGATAAACCAAACAGTTGTTCAGAATGAAAAATGAGCAAGAGATAGTAAACAAAAAGTTTAAAACGAAAACAAAATAATCATTAGGACATTAGTAATAAAATAAAACAAAAAAAGTAAAAGCAATCATACAAGCAAACGGACCGACAAGTTAACCAAACATATATATATATATATATATATATATATATATATATATATATATATATATATGTCTTAACGTAATTGTAACGAAGAAAAGAAAATAATAGCAAAAGAAAGAAAAAAACTTCTCTTATATAAATGAGATTATCCAAACACTGCTGGAGCCATTATTTCCACCAGACTTTAATTAACTGGGGAGGAATGGCTTATAAAATTTATGGAGAAAAATTTCGCCAACAGAGCGGCGAGGACACATACATATTCTTAGTAACTATATCAAAGATTAACTTTCAAGTAACATCCGTAAAGTAATATCAATTGCATGAAAAACAAGCAAAAAGCGCCTCAGATAAAAGGTGTAATTCTCTCATGTGTATACGTCTATGTACTCGTTCCGGATGTATGTATCATGATGCAGTTTGCATTATTCATTAATACTTAGAAAATACACTTTTCACATGCAAACTGAAGTATGCATTGATAGATGTATTTAAACGAGTGCGTCAGCAATGGATTAGATACTTCAGGTATTTTCTTCTGTGTTCCATATATTTTCATTGCAAACCTCATCAGTGTTAGCATGTATTTCAACTCTCCGGTATTTAATACTGAATAAAAATGAATCAATGTTATCAACGTAGCTTTTACATTCACATATATATGCATAGTTCTGTTTCAGCATACATTGTTCAAGTTACATTCATAAGAAAGTTAATCTAACCCTGTTAGTTATTATATGTACGATAGATTCTTGTATTATTTAATCAATACTTTTGAAAATACCGATCAGAATATTTATGAATCTATGCCTAATATAAATCTTGCATCTAGTTCTCGTATTTCATGTATTATATTGTATGAATCTATATCATTAGATGTAATATCGTTTTTATAAAATCCGGCGAGCTGGTCAAATCGTTAGCATGCAGAGCAAAGTGCTTAGCAGCATTTCGTGCGCCTTTACACTTTTCGGGATGAAGGAAGTTTTTCCTTTGATTTTATGAAACAATTTTGTTCAATAAATTTTATGATCAATTTACCGAGTATCACAGGCGCAGTAATTAAAAGATATGTAGAAAGAAATTTACTTCACCACTCTCTAGCATTTCCTATTTTTAATATGGAATCTACATGTTAAATGAACACATACTTGTTAGTAATAGATACTAATGTCACGATTACAGAGGCTTTCTATGAAATGACAACCTATATAACGCTTGTAAATGATGTATGCATTGAGATAATACACAGAGGTTAAAAACACCAATAGAAAATTTATGCTAAAGCATTAATTAAAGATATAGTATTTTATTTCGAACAAACAGAAGGAGTAAGATATATCTCAAGACACGCAAAAGCATTATCACCTTTAAAATGTAATTCTGAAATGACATGTTCGTGAAGACGGATACACAACCCGTATGTTGGATAACGTAGTCTGAGACAAATCATTAATGAATAAGTGTGAGAAGGCCACGATTAGTTATTCATTACAACATTGATCGACATAAGATCTGGGGCTAAAAATGATGACAACCTTTGAGAAAAATTATTGATAATAATATTAATATAATCACATAGTCAAAGCAAAACTGAGAAGCACAAAGAAGTCAGTTTGTTGAACAACACCTTATTTACTTTTACTGTTCTTTATGTATTGAGTGTGTTTATTTAGGAGCGATTCTATTCCAAATCGAAGTAAAATTGCTTTCTCAAATAATCATCTGATAAAAAAAAAGTGACATAATTTCACATAGTGAGAAATTAAAATTAAACAGACTAACGATAACATACTTTGCATAAGCCTTTTAAACAAATTTATTTTAAAGAGTATTTATATAATAGGAGTAATTGTTTAGTTTTAATAAAAGACATATTTTTTAGTAAGAGCTTTTATTAGGATATTATAAAATATTTTGGCAACAACATTTTTATAATTACATCAAAATAAGTTAAAGATAATTTGCAAATTTTTAGCATTAGCCGTTATGACAGATGCCTTTCTCAGGGAGTCAAATACGCTATGATTACTAGGTGATATGTCTAAATGAGACGGAACAATGTACATAGTTTGGACTGCTCGCAAGAGTACTCAAAAGCCTATTAAAAACAAAACCATTGCAAGTGATCACAAGAAAACCAAAATTACACTGAGTCAACAGAGTACTGATATTTCGATTCGTGAGTGCCGAATCATGAAATTGTAGTCAGCAATCTTGGAGTCGACAGTATTTGGCACCAAACATGCAAACATATTGCATTAAATATAACATTAACAGGAACATTTATGAGTAATGTGTTAAGTTACACTATACACTTAGAAAAACAGTTTATATACACACACACACACACACACACACACACACACACACACATATATATATATATATATATATAAACATCTATTTATCAGTTATTACTGTAAATATCTCCATGCCCTTAGACCATGCATTATCCTAGAAGTTATAAATATCATAATTAACGTGAAAGTATTCATAAGTCAAGTTTAGAGAAACCTGGTTGCGATATCACTGCTTATATACAATAGTTCACATATAAGTGACAATTACGATCATTGAAAAGATATCAATTATATGGGATTAAATGAACTAACATAATCAAGATAAGTGTATTTTCTATTAGATCTTGAATGTTGATACCTGCATATGATAATGTTAACTTTTGCGTAAGTATCACATCCAAATACGGAGCATATCAAAATGATTATTTCTGCGTGACAATGTTTTGCACATGACAGCACATATGTTTAAATGTTTACATACACGGGCATCAGTTATTAGAGTGCTATGTATGAGTGATACTATATGCATCTGATGTTGCATAACAGCACAGAAACATGTGACCTATACTCCAATGAAGTCATTTATAGGCTAGCGCCTTATTTCATACATTGTCCAGAAGAATTACACTTTCCGGACTGCCACGACAGTGAAGGTCTTTCCACATTTAAGCGTACATGAACCATGAAATATATAAATGTCCACAGCTTCAGTATATTTATCACTGCTTAGTGTGCCTTTAATTAATAAATTCCAGCTTGACAAGTCTGTACACGTGCCAGTAAATTTATTATTTGCTTTTTATATACAAGTACGGCAATTCTTAATGTGCTTTGAACTACGGATTTGGTCTCTCTGGTGGGTAATGTGTAACCGCTCAGAATTACGATGCCTACGTGTCTGATGACGTCGTTTATGATATAAGTAGTTTAATTTGATACCACCTCAGTTTCGCATACTGGACTTTCGCTCAGCCGAGTGGCTACTAATAACACCGGTGTATGTTTTATTCTCTATTTCTTATATCGGGACTGAGAAATTTTCGTCCGAGTTAAGTGTGTCTATGACAGTTAAAAGGCCCATAGATGGTGAAATACAGCTAGTGTTCTCGCTAGCTGCTGCTGGGAAAAAATTGTCTATTTCCGATATAGTTACTAGCCTGTAGATGGTGTATACATTAAGTGCAATACATATGTACCTACAATAATTTAACACTGCATTGATTGCGTATACCGGTGATGCAATCATTTTATTATCCTTGGGGATAAAAAAATTGTAGTAAACACATGCATAAATATATGTATATTAGCAAATATGATAAGCAAGTGAGGCAAGTCGATTTACACAGAATATTAAATACATTTCATACAAAAAATGTACATGTGAATGGATAGAAAATAGTCCTACTTACAGAATATAAATGATATTAGGAGTTAAGTGGGTAGCCTTTTGAGTCCAACAGCTGTTTCTGGGGGGGCTTAGTGGTACGGAATAATGATAGTTACTTGGATACATTATCGGATAACACCGCCTCCGTCTTCAAGGGCGGATTTTACATGAGAGAGTTTTACATTTGAGGTGTTGACAGAATGGAGTTTAAAGATGGAATGGTTTTCTGGAGAGCTAAGTGTGCAAGGAATGGGGGTTGGAGAAGTTTAGATAGAGAGTAGTGGGAGGAGAAATAGATGTCAGTGTTAGGATTAATAATGAGACTAGTGATAGTAGAGGTGGAACGTGAGAGGAGTGTATTCTATATACAGAACACCTGTCTCTAGAGTATAAGCTATAAATATATGTATACGTACATTTTCATTCATATATACATAGATCACACACACATACACATACATATATCATATAATATTTTATTATTTCGTGTCGGTTTAGCAGCAAAAATACGTATTTATGGATGCATATATTGTAAATGTTTGATATCTGTTAATGAATACGTTGCGATAACAAATTTTATATAACATATGTCTAATTGGAGTCATAAAACACATATCCAGTTACCAAACACTGGGGGTTTCACTACTATATGCATAAGTATAAACGTCTACAGGAAAAAAAATTCTTTATTTCTGTATATAGTAATTGAATATAAGTTTTAGGAATCCTATCCGACATATATATGAAATATGTTATTGCAACATAGCAACATATTCAATAAAAATACAATGAACGTCACAATCAAGTAAGCATCTTGTATATATATATATATATATATATATATATATATATATATATATATATATATATATATATATATATATATATATATATATATATATATATGTATGTATGTATGTATATGTGTGTGTGTGTGTATAGTGAATCCCCAAAAAGAAGGACAAACTAAAAAAAAAAACAACGCGAGAACGTGAAAGAATATATATATATATATATATATATATGCATTCTTTTATTCTCTTATTTGTTTCAGACAGTTGACTGTGGCATTTAGTCGATCAAATCGACCACAGGACTTATTCTTTGTAAGCCTAGTACTTATTCTATCGATCACTTTTGCCGAACCGTTAGGTTACAGGTATGTAAACACACCAGCATCAGTTGTCAATCGATGTTGAGGGACAAACACAAACAGACACACACACACACCTATATACATGCGTGCACACACACACGTGCACACACACACACACACACACACACACACACACACAAATATATATATATACATATATACGACGGGCTTTCAGTTTCCGTCTACCAAATCCACTCACACGGCTTTAGTCGGTTTCGTCCATTCGTGGGGACGCCTTTGAATAAAAGTTTTGTGAAACTTCGTTGTTTTTTATAGACACCGTATACAATACAAATGGAGAAAGAAGAAAGTGGAAGTAAGAGGGGAGAGGAGGAGGAGACGGGTTAGATAGAGAGGATAGAGAAAGAAAGCAGGATGGAAGAAGGAATGTATTACGGATGCTTTGTATAACAAGCAACGAAATTTAAGAAGCTTTGTGTTCCCACGAATGGACGAAAACTCTAAATAAGCAATTATCACGAATACATATACATACATACATACATACATACATACATACATACATATATATGTTTGTGTGTGTCTCTGTGTGTGTGCATCCGTGTGTGTGTATGTGTACGCATCGACGAAACGAAAGAAACTGGTACTCAACAGATTTGGTAGAAGTTATATGCATGCATATATGTAGTTTCGTAGGCTCGTCACAGGAATCTTTCTTGTGAGTAAACGATCCTGCCGTTTTGTCAGGAAGCTTTATGACATTCCCTCAACAAATTTTCATTTAACAAACCCAATTTTTCTTGAAAACGCAATATAATATAGTTGCTTCACATGGAAATGCACTGTAACATTTGTGAAGTAAGTAGATTTTTTTTTTTATTACCAGCTACGTTTATATGAAAATGGGATTTTATAATTAAATATGAAGCTAGTAATAATTCACATTTTCAGTTATGGAAAGCACAGGTTTTTATTATGAGATACCTTCATAGGAAATCGCGTTTTTCCATTTAAATATAAAGCTAGTATTTATTCACACTTTGAATTTTATAAAGGTTCTATTCCTATCTGATTAAGTGAGTAATTTTCTCGCAATAATTATATATCTGAAATAGTAAATTTTTTTCTGTGACAATATCGGTAGAATGTAAGATATTTTAATGCATTGTTTTGTAGACTTAATTATATGATATAATAAATAATGCTGGTTATGTACGCGGTTAATTACTGTGTTACTTGGCGAACACCAAGAAATAATCAAGTCTAAACACTGATAACGCTTATTGTGCAATGAATAGCTTCTGCTTGCAAAGTATTTGTCATTTTTACAGGTATATAAATTTTTGTACTGTTAAGTGGTTATATTCTGCACTCTGTATGCTATCATTGTCTTCGACCTCAGAAAGTTTATTTTCAAACTAAGTGTAATAATGTTCTGATCAATTATACCACTGATGCATGCACACTTAATGTTATAAATGTATGTTATTTAAATGTATCGTTTAGTAAATTAGTCATACTTAGCTGATGAAAGAAGTAGGTTAACTGATTGCGTTATCAGCAAGCGTTATATGAGGTGCTTCATTGATTTTCCAAGTTTCAAGTATTCTCTATATATTATAGTAATTACCTTTCTTAATTGTATAGGATACTCTTTTTTACAATATACATATTCAGCCATTCCTCAATTACGTTTCTTCTATAAATATGGAATTTCAATGTTTCACAGAGTTCTCTTTAGAGGCCTTCAAGTATTTCGTTTATAGACCTTTTATAAATACAAGTAATATTAAAAGTTCACATCTTATATTCTATTAATTCATACATAGCTTTTGGAGGTGGAGCCTGCGCGCGTTTGCTTACCTTTGATGAAATTTCCAATACCACTTGTATTGCAGTTTCTTTGGAGTGTTTCAAATAAGACCCTACAGTAAAGCAGAATCTATATGCTTCTTAATTTATCATGTACTTTATCTTACAGTGCAAATCTGATCTTTACATGATATGTTCAATAATTATTAATAGAAAAGTGTTTATTTCGCGTGAGAAATTCTCTTGTATAAGGCATTGCATTGCTGTAATTTTTAACTTCATGTAAGTTTTTCCTTTCTTAATAGTGCATGAATGGTGTAAATCATACAAATGTCTAGCGGTTATGTAATCCGATAATTTGATGTGTTGACAAATAATTATATTTTGGCAACGGTACCTCAAGCTTCATTAATGTGTATACGAATACCTATCTGGTTTTGATGTACTTATAGAAAACATGGATCTACGAAGTGGCCATATCTTCGAGATTCATTGTTGTATTGTGAAAAGCGAAATTTGAGATGTACGCTAGGCAGATACTAAGCATAAGTCTGATGGTGATGGTGCAGCCACAAAAGTCATTTGAATCGTTGATGAAAATGATATTTTACATGTTTAGTCTGGTACTGTAATATTCCAATGTCAGACCCTTTAGAATCCATTATAAGAAGGCTAACCTCTTGGTTTATCTTTTTGGAAAGAAGTATTGAAATTTTCTAAATTTCTCTACAATGTGTCCCTTAATATATGGCACTCTCACATCATGCAAAATGAGATATTATTCAGGAAAATGCTTGGTTGACAACAAACTGAGTTTATATAACTGAGAATTATGTAATACTATGTGTATGCATGTTTATTGCAGCTATATATATGAAGCAGTTTGCAATGTTGTGGGGTAAGTTCTCTGTATTTATAAGATAATTTTTATTCTTCTTAAAAAGCGGGCACGACTTTGAAAATTTATAAGAAAAGATGCGATTCATCTTGAGCAAAAACAGTGAAGCAACGAACTGGCACGCCGTTAGGAAATGATAAATTATTTGCATGTTTTACTTCACAATTTTGTTCATCACATTCATGCGCGTGGAGCGCACATATGCACGCGCAATACACACATACACACGTACATATACATACGCACATACGCACAAGGACAAACACACGCAAACTTACGATTATATACATGCATAAAGACTACCTCTCATATACAAAGACTCACCTTACTTAACATTTACAGAATGATTTGCTATGTATTTCCATGCTGGAAATTAGTTAGGTGTTGTACTGTAATATTTATGGAAATACATCAGATTCGTCTTGTTATGTAGTTTCTATAGAAGCTCAAAGTTTCCATTTGATTATGCATGTTAACGAATGGTATGGATTCAATTGAATGGACCATTTACTACACCACGGTGTACAAATATTCACATAACTAAGTATATAGCTGTATAATGTTTTCTCAAGAGAATCTATGGTAATGCACGTCAAAGACTTCTCCTCATACATATATAATAAAGAAATGAGTGGATGCACGTTGAAGCATACAGACAAGAAGAAAACATACCGAATGTGGCGTAGAGTGGTATAATCTTAAGGGTGAAATCATTGTACATACCCAACAGTATGACGGATTGATGCAATGCGAAAATAATAATTTAGAATACATCAAATTAGAAGACAAAGAACTTGCAACTGGTATAATTATATAACCGTCTGTTTTGAAATTTTAGGTCTACAAAAATCTTCTCAGACATTGTAATGATTAATCAACCCTGCAAAATGTATGCTATGTATCTTTTCAGAAACATTTTAGTTAAAATTATTAACAAAATTCACAGCAGTTCTACTTTCCAAACGTAGGTAACAATATGTCAGTTACATATGGTTCAGTAAAATTTATAATCTTCCTACGATCGGTACAGGGCCAGAAAGTTGGTGGGATCCTAGTGTTCAACTGATACTTATTTTATCGGCTCCGGAATGATGAAAGGCAATGTCGACTTCTGTGGAATTTGAACTCAGAACGTAAACCCGGAAGGAATGCCACAAATATATTGTGCAGCGTGCTGAAGATTATGTTAGCTCGCTGCCT
>NC_142928.1:68405738-68420738 GCF_046866305.1 Octopus bimaculoides
AGAAAGCATTAGATTCACTTGCTCAGAATGTTAGAGTTGTGCGTGATGTCAGGAAGAGGTAAATATACGATGCTAGTAATAAAGAAAGGAAAAATATACCCACGTCAGAAAGGATTAAACTTCGAAATAAGACATCAACTCGAGCAATGAATGAGGGCGGTCGTTACAATTGCATAGGTGTATTGGGGACAAATAGAATCCTCTGCCAAGAAATAAAAGAGAAGGTGAGAAACGAACATCTCAAGAGGGTAAAACCAGTGCCAACCTCAAAACTGAATGGAAGGAATAGTATCTCTGCAGTAAACTCTTGGGCGGTCTCTATAATAAGATATCCTGTTGCTTTCCTAGACTGGACTAAGGAAGAAGTAAGAGATGTAGATTATATAACCATCACGGAAATGTCCATGTACAGGTTGCTACACCCTAGAAACAATGTCGATAGATTACAATTACCACGGAAGAAAGGAAGATGACTGTTATTAAAAGAAAACTGTTTAGAGATGGTAAAACGATACATGCAAGAGAGTATGTGAGAAACAATCCAGGAGGACTGATTTCAGCTGCCAGAGGAGAGGAGAAATAAACTTCGGAGATATCAACGGAATACAAGAAAAAAGAAAGCAGGAGTGAGAAACAAATATCCGGGGAAATGACCTATACGGGCAGCATCTCAGACAAACGCTTGACATCGCCATAGAGGAGTCATTGTTATAGCTGAAGAATGTAGATGTTAAGAAAGAAACAGGACTCATAATGGCATTTCAAAGCCAGTCATTGCAGGTAAATATAATGAAGGTCAAAATGAACAAATCCACGAAAATTGCAATGTGCAGAGTAAGTAATGAGAAATAAAAATCCATTTTGCACGTAGGGAATCCTTTGAATCCTTTGGAACAGAAGGAATATAAACACGGACACGATTAGATGGCCGAAGCTCTACATTGGGTATATATTACGGAAAATCTCATTTGAGCTAAAAAGAAACGCTACGGACGCCAGCGAATTAGTGTAAGAGAGAACAATATAAGGTTTTATGGGATTTTAATTTACAGACTGATAGTGAAATACATGCCAGGCGACTTGATATTATTGTCAAAGAACAGGAGAAAATAGGATTTGACTAGGCATATATGACGATAGTAGAGAAATTCTACAAAAGCAACCCCAGTTGTTATAGGTGCCTTAGTTACCATTGCGTTGGTTCAGAAATATGGTTTATAGGGAACAGCAATTATTATAAGAAAGGATATCTAAGTAAATTGGTTGTGGCCCGGTATGAAGGATATTAATTCCGAATGTAAAACGTTCGTGTACATCCTGAACAACAACAATAACAACAATAACAGTAAAAATACTTTCGTTTATAGGCACAATCACTGGTATTTGGGGGGAGGGGATGGTCGATTACAGCCACCCCACCGCTCAACTAGTACTCATGTTATCGACTCAAAAAGATGTAATGTAAGGCGGAATTTGAATTCAGAAGATAAAGACATGCCAATGATACTGCCAGCTCATTCCCTTCATACTACTGAAGCTCCTGCTTCCACTACTACTACTACTACTACTACTACTACTACTACTACTACTACTACTACTACTACTAATTATTATTATTAGTAGTACTACTACTACTAATAATAATAATAATGTGTATATATAAAGGAAAAAAATTGCTTTGCCATAGTTTAAATATGTCAACAATAATAATAACTATAACAAAACCAATAACACCATACTTTTTATATTCAACATGCAGAAAATAAAAACAAGCATAGCATATAATAAAGAGTGACATGTGAACTGCAAGAAAATTATGTGGATAATATACTTATATAACAAATGCAATATTACATGTTCGAAAAGGCATAAGAAGTATACAGGCATCTATTCTACTTGATTCTCTACTCAAATAATGAATATTTATGAATATGGTTGATTCTATTACTCTCTTGCAAAGGCAAATAATGAACATTTATGAACATGGTGGAACCCATAGAACTAATATCTCAAGGGAAATCTGGACAATGAAAAAATGGCAGATAACACCGATATATGAAGGGCGGTCGATGAGAATAACCTGTCACTTCGACATAATTCATAGTTATTATAGGCAATTCCTTGTCAAATTACACGGCAACGTGTGCAGCCTTTAAGGAAATCATCATTCCACTTGTTGCGTCAATTTAGATTTCTTTAAGGATAGTAAAGCGGTTGCATTTTCTCGACATCACCGACACAGGTTTGGTAAATATATACAAATATATATGTAATGAATATGTACGTATGTCCAGGGTCAACAAAAAGTGTGCTCCATCTAACGAGAGTAAATATTGTTTTATTTTTCATCAAATTTACTCAATTTGATACTCTAGATTTCTATCCCTCAATATCCAGAACATTACTAGATACAGCTATTGATTTTGCTTAATCGTATGCCAGTATTGAGCCCATGAATTTAGAACGCGTTAGACACGCGATGAAAACATTATTATTCACTAAAGAGGGAGCTTAGATAAAAAAAAAAGTCAGATAGTGACGAACTATTCGATGTTTCTATAGGTTCATACGATAGTGCAGGCATATGCGGTCGATTGGGCTTTTATATATTAGCTGCACTGCATTATAATTACTCATCTCATGATGTGGGACTATACCGGGATGACGGTTTGATTGTCTCTCACGGGTGTGGCGGTCGAGTATTAGATAAATTTAGAAAGCACTTCATTTCTACTTTAGTCTTTTGTGACTACAAATTACTGTAACTACTAATCTTTCTTTAGTTGATGATTTAAATGTGTCACACGACCTAACTTCTTCCTCTTATAAGCCGTTTCACAAAATTAATGAAAACGTAACATACACACATAAGCGGTCTTGCCATCCCGCGAGCATACCTAAGAAAAAGAATATTAGCAAAAGAGTGTCAGCTCTCTCGTCCTCTGAGGAAAATTTTGACAAGGTCGTACAAATATTACAATAAAGCTTTAGCGAATAGTGGATTTAGTGAAAATAATTGTTTACAGCCCCCACCCCAGTAATGATAGTCTAAGTAACAATAGTGAAAAAACAAAGCGTAGGCATAGGTCTAGAAAGATTATTTGGTCTGTCCCATCCTTTGCCCTCAATGTTAAAAAAACTTTGGCAAGTAATTCCTCGCGTTTTAGATAAGCACTTCCCGGATGACCATAAATTCAAGAAATTGTTCAATAGGAATTCGGTGAAAATTTCATATACATGCTGTCCTAATAGGAAAAGAATTTACATTGTTTACGTTATTGACGGATATTTGTCCTCATCTTGTTTGTTGTTTGATGTACCCTTCAGCATTCATAAGGTGTCTTGGGGAAATTTCGAAACTGGGTTCTCATTCCTAAGGTATTTTTCGATGTTGATATAATAATAATAATAATAATAATAATAATAATAATAATAATAATAATAATAATTATTATTATTATTATTATTATTATCATTGTTATTATGATTAATATTATTATTATTATTATTTTTATTCCGGTCACTGCCTGGAATTTAACTCGGAGTCTTGGGGTTAGTAGCCCGCGCTCTTAACCACTGCGCCATATGCCCGTGAGCATATGGCGTAGTGGAATGAATGATACCTTTATATTATGTAACTAGAGGAATGTATCTGTAATATAATATATGACAATTATTCAGTTGCCATAATACAACTCTGAGTTTCGGATGTCGGGGTGGAAATATGCTCCGGCATCTCGTCAGCTATTAAGACAAACAAAAATGCTATGGCAATGACCGTGAAACAAAAGGAAATTACTCTGTAAGTGACTGTTATTAAGACAAACAAAAGATCAGTTAGAATGATCGCTAAATAAAGGGAAGAAAAGCGAAAAGGAGAAAGTAAAAAATGCTCATAGAATTCGCATATGCGCGCACGTACATACATACAAACGCCCGCACGCACGCCCACGTACATGTGCCTATATATATATATGCTTATTCACACTTGCGTGAAAGACTTACATGCACACCCACACACACGTCTATATGTGCGCATGTATATGCAACCGTACACATGTACATATATACATATCCGCACATACACAAACCCGTACACATACCCATACGCGCACAATTATATTCATATACACGTCTAAATACGCATATGCTATATATGCATATGCTCACTCACACTCGCGTAAAACACATGCATACGCACCCACACACATATATGTATATATATATATATATGCAACCATACACATGTACACAAATACATACCCGCACACACATATATATACCCATACTCGCACAGATATGTTCATATACACGTCTATATACGCACATGTACAAAAAATGCAGGGTGAAATATAATATACAAAAAAAAATATGTAAAAATATATAAAGCCATAAAAATATATAAAAATATATATAAAAATATGTAAAAAATATACAGAGATAAAATGCTTGTACGTGGACACAATATAAAAAGCAGGTTCTATCTGTGATCTTCGGGGGACCAAAAACGTAACAAATATTTAGCCATATGGGAATATGATCCAAAAAGTTCAGTTCTTGAATTTAGACTTGTAGCGGGGTCTAAGCTGCTTTTCCAGATGAGCCAGCTTTCCAATATCACAAATACCGCACTTTCCACTGCCGTTAGTGTAAGGTTTACACTTGGCTAAGATCTTCCAATGGATGTTGTAATTGACAACTTTTTCTTTTAAGGACCATATACGACTGGATATATATATATATATATATATATATATATATATATATATATATATATATATATACATGGAAAAAAGACAAAGTAGAAAATACTAAAATACTTTTATAAAGAACATTACAGAACCGGCTTCGATTCTTGAGATCTTTTCAACAGTAAATATGAATAACAGATTTTTGAAAAATTATTGAAAAATTAAATTTTGGTAAATTTAAAAGAAAAATCTTTTTAAAGACATATTTATATAGTATTCAAGTAACAGCGGCATTTTTCTTGTTTCTGCCTTTCTCTGTTTCACTTGTTAACTCTTGTTGGTTCGAACAAGGAGTGCTATGATAGTAGCAGTGTTAATTGCTTGGGTGTCCTGACATTGACCTGTTGATGGACGTAGTGATCTGTATTGTTTATAATATTTGCGTGGGTGTTATTCTAGACACCAGTAGTAGTACTAAAGTAAGGGAGGAGGTGGTGGAAAGGAAGAAGAAGATGACGGAGAAATGAGGGATGGGGAGTTAGAGAGAAATAGTAATAATAAAATGCAGGAAAGAGTGATAGTAACTAGTCGAGTGAGTAGTGATTGGGGTTGATTTTTTTTATATCTTTTTATTTTAAAAAAAAATTCGTTGCGTATCTATTTGGAGTTTATCATTTTTAATATTTGTGTGTGTGTTTTATTCTAAGGTCGTGGTAGATATGTCATTCATATATATATATATCTGTCATATTCTCTCTTTATTTACATTTTCTTTATATTTATAGTATTGTAGATTATATTTGCACATGACCCCCATTAAAAAAAAAAACAAACAAACATATTCTCCTTATATTATTATGCGTTCTGTATATTATTTGTACATAACGCATTAAAAAAAAAACTGATACATTTATAATTTTTTTGTATCAAAATGTTTTTCAAAAAAAGTTATTTCCCCCATAAATTTCCCATCCGATTTTACACCATTCGATCGTCGCATCTCGATCTTTACATTCTGTGTAGTCAGCGAAATGTTATCTTCCACATAATCCGTTCCAATATTTATTTCTTTATTTCCCACAGTGGGGCTAAACATAGAAGGGACAAACAAGGACAGAGAAAGGGTTTAAGACGATTACATCGACCCCAGTGCGAAATTTGTACTTATTTAATCGACCCCGAAAAGATAAAAAGTAAAGTCGACCTCGGCAGAATTTGAAACCAGAACGTGGAGGTGCAATGGCCCAGTAGTTATGGCAGCGGTCTAGCAGTCATAGCATCGCGGTTTTGATTCTCAAACCGGGCGTTGTGAGTGTTTATTAAGCAAAAACGCCTCAAGCACCACAAGGCTCCCTGCTGTACTCTTTTACCGCAACTTTCTCTCACTCTTTCTTTTTGTTTCTGTTGAATCTCCCCGAGAATTACGTTAAGGGTAGACGTGTCTGTGGAATGCTCAGCCACTTGCACGCTAATTTCACGAGTAGCCTGTACCGTTGATCGGATCAACTGGAGCCCTCGTCGTCGGAGCCGACGTATATATATATATATATATATATATATATATATATATATATATATATATTTGTATTTCCTTTGTTCTGCTTTCTTCTATGCTTCTGTAATGACTAAATTACTAATATTATGTTATTAAAGAAATATTAATACGACACTGAACACAAGGCTCGATTCACCTTAATATGCATTAATATTTTGTAGATTATTTCCGTGAAAGTACTTTGCAATTTTTGTGCTGCTGGTTTAGTTTACATATGTTAAATTTCTGTATCAGGGTTCAAATCATTTTATACATATTTTCTATTGTAAGAAAATATGCAAAGAAGTGTTTGATACATGTTTTGGAATACGGATTATAAAGAAAATAAAAACTTACAGGTCCTAACTTTTATGGTAATTAAATAAGTGCTACAATATGCAGCTATGGTAGATATATTATCATTAATGAAATATATATTCGGGTGATCCAGTCATTAGTGTCGGTAAATTTTGCTGTAAATAAAGATTATATACAGAAAACTGCAACGTTGTGTGTTAAAAAAATAGGAAATCAACGTATTCTTTTACATTTTAGCTCATTGTATTCTTTATATTCTAAGAAAGAAGAATAAATTAAGAGAATAGCAAAGAACAATGAAACGGCAAGCGTTCTTTTACCGGAACAAGAAAAATAAACGCAATAAGGCGATCTCACTTAAAATTGAATGAAGTGGACAAATTTAAATGTCGCCAAATGTTAATTAATATTTAGCAGAAGTTCACTTATGTGTGCGCGTATGTTTGCATTTTACAAGCCCTCATTCGCATTGAAATAGAACACATTAAAAAAACTGGATAACCTGATATTTCGTGTTCCAACTCCAAAATCATATAATCTAAAGCTCCGTATTTCTGTTCTCCTTAAAACTTGTTTTTTTTTATCTTTTACTGGTTTCAGTCATTGAACTGCGGCTATGCTAATGCACTGCCTTGAAGAGTTTAGTCGAACAAACCCACTCCGGTACTTAACGCATGATACTTATTCGATTTGTACAATGCTTGATATTTGGGACAAGAGGTGTTCGAGGATCTTCCCACTATCAAAGCCAGAAATGCAAGCGCCAGTTTCTGAAAGCGTCTAGAGCCTGAGTGTGGCCTCTTTGGGTAAACTGTTATCGGCAAGTCAAAATTTAGCTGATATTTTTTGAGTTATTAAAATACTTTTATTTGGAAATGGGATATTGTGTTTCCTTTTCCTTTTATGCAAACTGTCAAATCTAACACGAACTGCTTATATATCTATGGGTGTCTCTACTTTCTCAGACACCAAATGAGTATTTTAATGTAGTTCGGCTTGTATCTTGTAGATTCTCAACAATTATTTCAAGATGAAATAAATTGTAGTAATTAGGATACTATTATGATTATGTTATAAAGATGTAATATTTTAAATATTTTAATATAAATTTTATGAAGTTAACCTAGTACTTACTGTCAAATATTCACTACTCCGTCGTTTTCAGTCTCTCTGGTTAAACTGTCGCACGCTGTTTTATTATGGCTATAAAATATATGCATTAAAGCATATTGAAGATTATATAACATAATAGTATGGCCATAACTTATATAATCTTTACTTTCTAACGCATTTATATATACATGTTTTTTATATTATTTATGTTATCGTCTGATATGAAGTAATATATTTTGCTTTAGTGTGGCCTGAACAGTATGCATCCATGTCAGTTATAAACAATAAAGGAACATTTGATCAAAGTTGTATCGAAAGATCTACCGAAAGATCTATATGTCTGCAATCTGCAAAATTGTTACTTTTTGTTTTTAGTACTACGAACAAATCTGTGTAGTTAACAATAAAATGCAACGTAAGTTCTTGGAATATACAACCACAAATCCTATTACGGAAAAGCCAATAGTGGTGGATTTGCAAATTTCTTAGATCGTGGAACAAATGACTAGAGGCATAGTTTCCGCGCTTTACAATCTGATTTCAAACCTCGTCAAAGTTTGCTTTGTCAATCATTCTGCTTTGCCGAGAGTATGAAATAATCGTTAAAAGAAACGAACGCTACATTTTGAGATATATTTAAACATAGTATAATTGGCTAATAAGCATTTACACAAAGCACATACATTATGTAACATCAAAAATGTTTACCGTATTTGAACCACTTATTTATTGTTGTTTAACTTCTTCGGAGCTGTTGCATATCAACAAATAAATTTTACGCTATTTCCATATATACCTCAGGCTAGCGATTTCAATTCGTTTCGAGGGTGACTTGTGTATAGAGTGCCGATCAACTAAAATACCAGCAAAGTACCGATATCCACAGAGTTCTTGTTCGCATACGGGGCGATTCGCTTCAGCTGCTTTTCAGGGATATAGTATTTTTTAAAACACGACATCTCACAGAAAATTTACTCGGACGAAATTCTGCAGCTATTAATCGTTTATACAAAACGCACTTATTAAGTATGTGACATTACTATCGCTGTAACAAAACTTTTATTGCCTTTGGTTAGTAAGTGTTATTTCCTAATTGCTTGTATCTAGAAATCATAAGAAATGACTATTATTCCCTTCAAACTTTGTTTTTGTGACTTGAGCATATATAAATACTACAATAAAAAGGGAATTATTCTAAAAACACCATTCGAATTCTATATTCGGATGTTATGGTTTACAGCAACAGACTATGACCATAAGAGAAGTGTAACGAAATAATTTGAAATGCAATTTTGTATGCGTACAGAATCCTACATGTGTATCTCAAGCATTTGAATGTTATGCATAAAGTCCTACACATACATATTTAAACTATGGCAAAGCAATTTTTTCCACTATATACATATATAAAAAATTAAATGCAAAGAAATACAGAAAAACACATACATATACATTGATATATAAATATTAGCAAATCTAACAAACACTGCTCAAATACAGCGCTTCAATAAGTATCTAAACTTCAATATGTACACATAGGACTCTATATTCAGACATTCATATATGTATATACATATATACACACATGCCTATATATATATATATATATATATATATATATATATATATGTACATATATATATATATATATATATATATATATATATACGTATATACACACATGCCTATATATATATATATACACACACACACACACACACACACATATATATATATATATATACATATATATATATACATACCTACATACATATTTATATACATATTATTTAAAACACTATATATCTATGTATGCATATATCCATATATATGTATGTATGCATGCATATATGTATGTATATATGTATGTATGTATATATATATATATATATATATATATATATATATATATATATATATACATACATACCTACATACATATTTATATACATATTATTTAAAGCATTATATATCTATGTATGTATATATCCATATATATGTATGTATGCATGCATATATGTGTGTATATATGTATGCATGTATGCATTTATATATATATATATATATATATATATATATATATATATATATATATATAGATATATATATATATATGCATACATAATAATGTATACATATCTCTTTATAGTGCATACTCTACAAAAACAAACATCTGATGGCTTTCATATGCTTCTATATGCTATTCTACAAAAGTACTCACTTTGGGCTACTGCCCATAGTTCTCTATATTTACACACCCACAGGAATTTACATATACGCATATAATAATATACATACATACATATATATAAGTATGTGTGTCTGTGGGTATATATGTGTGTTTTATATGTGGGGTGGCACTGAAATACAGTGGTAGGGTCTCAAATTAAATCAAATTAAAAGTCAAATACATATATGTATATCAACAGATGAAAACCTGAGTCTTCAGAATACATCAAATATTCTAATCTTTATTGCTGCAGCGTATGTATGTATGCATGTATGTATGTATGTATGTATGTATGCACGTATGCATGTATGTATGTACGCATGTATGTATATATATATATATATATATATATATATATATATATATATATATATATATATATATATATATATATATATATATATATATATATATATATATATATATATATATATATATATATATATATATATATATATATATATATATATATGGGAGAATATACAAATAATAACAACAGACGAGGACAGGTGGTGTAAATAACAAAAGGATATATTAGTATGACGCTCGGGAATACGGAAAGTCTTTGACGTTTCGAGCTACGCTATGTTTACGTATATATACACATTCATGCATGCATACATTATTTACCTGAAGCATTAGCTGTAGTCAGCTAATGCCACAAAATACCTAGCAGTATTGTAATAATGGAAAAATATGATGAATCTAAACACATATTTCTATGACGAAGGAAACCTAAAAAGCTCTATCATAAAATAACAACGGTAGCTACAAAATAATATAATAAATAATAAAAAGTTAAAAGGAAAAAAAATAGAAATCAATACAATGGAAATGATGAAATATAGAACTAATGGTTGAATGAAGACTAGAACTGAAAAAAAAAGTGTCAATGAATATAAAATCCTCTATCATTTTATTGGTTATTTTGATAATGGACAATACGTGAATGCATGTGATTCTACAGCAGAAGATAAAAGAAAAAGAAAAGTATAGAACGGATGCGAGAAATAACATATATTTTTTTCAGACCAATTTATTGTACTAGCGGCCTAAACAATTTAATAGAGAATATTTGCGACCCATTTTCATGTTAAATTATGATATTGAATTGGCAGATATGGCTGTCAGATTTTTTAGATCACTTGCAATGGGCAGAGGTCGGAAAGAGAAATACATTTAAAATGAATATTAACTGAAAACATATAGATATGGAAGAGAAAACAAAAGTAAAATGAAAATATCGCTATATTTTAATTAGACTAATAGAAGACTTAATCGCTATTCAAAATAAGGTGTACATCTAATGAAATATTTAATTCTAGAACTAGTAGTATTTTCTCATGGTGTTCAGTTTACAACATTCATAGGCTTAAATAAAGTCAAACATGATACACATAAAGCAAAAGAAGCCAAAGCAATAAATAACTCTCAGGTCATCAGGGATGATGAAAAAACGGAGGCATGGGAAAATAATGATAAATGTTTAATTGTCTCATTCACACGAAGCTATGCGGAATTATAATTTGTACAATTATATAACTATTAATTTCAATACATACTCCATACCAGACTTTTAATAATATATAATTTTTTTCTCTAGAAAACAGGCAATATTTAAAAATAGGAGTTAAAAAAAATGTTCCTGAATATTACTGCAAATCATATCGAAAATGCATGTGTGGAATTTCAGTATTTACACACATATATATATATACACATATATGTGTGTGTAAGTGTGTGTCTGTGTGTGTGTTTGTGTGTAAGTCAGAAAGACAGAGAAAGAGAGATAGATCGTGTGTAAGTGTGCGTATGTGTGTGTCTAGATGTGTATGTATGTACATATGTATAAAAATCCTTTTGGAGACAAATTTATTTTAATCATTGAGCAGTATTTTGAATAATAAACTCCACAGCTTAGTTCCCCTACAAATTGGCGACAATAAAATGGACAAATCAAACTGCTGTATATTTGCTTTGTCGAATCTTCTACAAAATAACTCACTATAGGTCAATCTATATACGTTATTCAGTTGCACTATTAAATGTGATAAAACACGTCTTTAGTACAACAATCCTTGTGCCTGATTTGTACGAAATAAAGGGCATTTGGTACGAAAATGTTTGCCTTATGATACAAATTATAATATTTATCTAGAATTTTTGAACATATTTTTCGATACGATTTGTAAATTACCTTTGCAGTTGTCTATCTTCATCTTCCTCTCTTGTACACACGCACCCCACTTACACAATCCACAAACACGCACACACAAAAGCAATATACACAGACGCATACTCATACATACATAAACACACAAGCACACACATATACGCACACACACATACATACACACACACACTCACATATCTGTATCTTTGAATGTATGACAGGAAATCAGTAATTATTCATTTCGGGTTTAAATTCACTTTTGATTACTAATTTGCACAATTAACAAACGAGATCAAACTATTACCAAGTTCACTTGTCGCATTTCATTGACTTGTATGAAATTTTTAAAACTGATTTGCAATAAATAAATTCACGTGTTTTGTTTATGCAGTTGAATTCCAAGTTTTGAATTAATTTTCAATTGATTATGACCATCTTTTGTGCATTATGTGGCACAAAACTCTAGTAAATAGCTGTGTGATTTTTACTTTTTAATAACGGCTATTCGAAAATACTCGGCCTTGCTTCAGTTTCAGCGTTCGGCATCCAGTCATTTAGCTCTGTTTTGTTATACAAGTTGTTGCAGTTGTACAATTTCCAATTGTCCAGGGCATCAACGTGTTCATAATTCCTAGAGATTAGATTGATGTAAGGGGTGGATTGGTCAATTCCCGATATTAATTACTTGACGAAAATAATTTTGATAGTAATAATCGCTACTCTGTGACGTGTGAGAGACTTAGCATTGACAGTAAAATCTGACCTTGACACTGAATAGGCACTCAATTAAAACGATTCTTCTACTTGTCTACTACTAACATTCACCTCGTAAAATATAATCACAGAAAGTAGAAAGCAGTGGCAATCCTTGCTGGCATTTACCAGTCTACATAACACCAGTGACTTCAGTAATCTAATTATGAAATAAATGATAGAATATTACTGAGCACACAGCTGTAGCATTCCTTTTTATCGCATCAGTTGTAGACCTTTACAAGCCATTAATTATTTAGTTAGGTATTTAAAGTACTGAGACAAATATAGATGGTTTGATACCATGGTTGCACATTTGCAAATAAGAAATATAAAAAGTGATAGGGAAAAATGTGTGAAAAAGAGAGGTAACATTTAGTATAAAAAGTGTGAATATTGCCAAGAAAGTAGTGTATCTCTGGATCATGTGGGAGCTGCTCGAGTGAAAGAGTAGTTTAATGAAATGTTGCGTTGAGACTTAGCTTCGAGGAAATACGATGTATTTATAAGCACATAGACGCGCAAACACAAATACAAACACACAGACACACACACACAGCCAAAAACGCAACACAGACACACAGACACACCGACACATGCACAACACTCACACACATATTGATATAAACAAACGCCTGTATACACAACGAATTATAACACATCAGAAACAAGCAATTAGGACAAAAGTGATGAAGTTAAAGATCGTCAAAACTCAATCTGACAGCAAATATAGGATCTGTAGGAAAGGAGATGAAAGTATCAGTCAGAACTTGAATTCAGTTACTGGAAAAAAAAGCATAAGCGCAGGCATGATTGTGTAAAAAAGTACATTGGAATGCTTGTCGAGTATGCGGCTTCAAATAATAAGAAATGGTGTTTGGCAAAGAGAATTACAGGATCGTATTGATAATTCCACATGAGGATTGACCATATTATTGAAGCAAGAAGACATGATATCATTTTAGAGGACAAAGCAAACAGTCAGTGCAAGAACATATGATTTGCAATTATCTATAATAATAGTGCCGATACTACAAAAATTGAAAAGAAAAATCGCTAAAGCTGAGAAATTTCAGGATCTAAATAGAGGAGAGACAAGGAAAAAAAGTATTCCAGTGGTAGTTGGGATATTTGGCCCAACGGCTAAAATGCTACCTGAAATACTTAAAGATATTGGGATTATATTGATCGCAGTTCTTAACTGCTAATTATGTCGAAATCTAGAGAATAACAGAACAAATCACCCTCGTCGGAATTTGAACTCACAACGAAAAGACGAACGAAATACCGCTAAGCATTTTGTCCGCCGTGTAAAAGATTCTGCCCGCTCGAAGCCGTCGCAATAACAATAACAACAACAATAATAATAATAATAATGACGATGATGATAATGAAGATAATATGAAAAAATGTTGTGGAGCCATTGTTGCACATACAAACAAGGCCGGCGTCATCAAATCTGAAAATTGTGTAATGAAAGAAAACTTTGAACAAGAAATGAGCCCCCCACCCCAAATAAAGCATAAGCGTGGAAGGACAAAAATGTGCGGTCACTTTGCAAAAGATATGGACGCGAAGACTGATACAGAGGACCGGTGGCTATGGATGAGGAGGAGTGACTTGGAGATAGAGATAGAAGCACTTATACGCGCAGCTCATGAAGACGCGTTAAGGACCAACTTTGTCAAGTGCTGAATAGACAACGCTATCGACAGCGACAAATGCAGAATGTGTGGTGAGAGGGTTGAAACGGTATGCCACAACGTGAATACAAAACACGCCATGATAATGTGGAAAGAATGAACCACTGGCAGCTCTGCAGATATCACAGCCTACTAAGGGCAAAGATGTGGTATGAGAAAACCCCTGAAGGAGTCACCGAGACTGAAAATTGCAAAATCCTGTGGGATGCAATGATTCAGTGCAATCATCTGACCGGACATCGGAAACCGGACATTGCTGTTAATAAAAAAGAAAGAACATACATGATCATCGACATAGAATGCCCCGGTGAAAACAGGAGCAATGTGGAAGAAGAAAAAATAAACAACTATGACTATTTGAAGTGGGAAATACGAAGGTTGTGGTCAATAGTCAGAGTAGACGTGATACCAATAGTAATTGAGTCACTTAGAAGTATTAGCACTCAACTAACAACATGGCCCAAAAGATTGGTTCAAATTGTGAA
>NC_142928.1:68425738-68448238 GCF_046866305.1 Octopus bimaculoides
TTGCAACGGTAAAGTACTACAAAGAATATAAACAAGTTTACAAGTCATTATTCTACCATATTTCCTGTTACCGGTGCGATGTTTTCACTTTAAGTTTATCTCTACAGATTTTCTATAGACTTCAAAGCCAGCACTGAAAGTTGTGACCTTTTCTATAGGAATATGCTTATGTAAACAATGCAATCGAATTATCTTTATACCATAGTAAGCGTTTGACAGCATTTTTATCGAATCTTGCTTGTCTTGTGACCAACGTCCATTCTATAAATCTGAACTAGCTCTTTGTGGAAGAAACAGTAACTTGAGCAGAACCATATATTTAATAAGATGAAATTTTCTGAAAAATCAAAAATTTTAAAATAAATTAAACTCGAAAATAAATACACCATTGTGTATTTTGCATCATAATCAGTGATAACTATCTTTCATTTCCATATTTCTGTGCGTTTTAAAATACCAAACATTAATGAAATAGTCAATCATCAAACAGAATATCTCATTTTTGTCGCCTCGATATAGTAGACTCAGCAACGATGATGGTGGAATAGAATTTTATTATTCATTGACTTTGAATCAGTTCGTTAGGTTTCTTCAGTAAAATATTGACATTAAGTTTTATTTTTGAACAACAGTTTCGATGAAATAAACAGCAATTATCTTCGTTGGGCTAAGAAAGTCTATTTACTGGAACAAGGCCTTATATACAGATGTCATTTGTTCGACCAAGGAGTGAAGCTAAAAGAAAATATATATTCGTTTATTACGTACAAATTTCGCATTTTTGAGAGATTTGTGTTAAATAATCAGTTACTATATCACTCACCGTACGCTGAAGGAGAACACATTCTTTTCAGTGGTTTTAGCTGAGACATTACATATTCAAGAAAAAATATTAAACTAAATAACCTGATTTACTTAAAGAAACGTTTCCCCCAGGCTGATTGGTGATATAACGGATGCAAAATCCAATAAACAGAAGTTGATTTGGGAGCTCAGAACTTAACTGAGTACTGTGGGCCTAAATTAAAAATTCATTTCCAACTGTTGCAATTTTGAATGGATATTAAGAAAATTTAAGACCAGTAAAGATATTGTACCCGCATTTGAGGGAAAATGCCTGACCTGCTTCGAATTGTCAACGAATTCAGTGTATTAGCTGTGGAGGCGACAATGGTGTGAACGATATGCGCAAAAAGTGTAAAGTATAGAAAGGACCTATCTACTATTGCTTTCACATATTAGCATAAGGCCTGCAAATTCGGGAAGGGCAAAAGTCGATGGCATTGACCTCAGTATTCCACAGGTAGTATTTTATTAACCCCCGAAATGACGAAAGACGAAAGCAAAGTCAACCACAGTGGAATTTGAGCACAGAATGTAAAGACGGACGAAATGCTGCTAACCGTTTTGCCAGCTCACTGCCTTAAAAGACTCTATTAGTTGTTGATTGTAAATTTCCCCGTGCATCGAACGTTCCATCTATAACATGATCGTATATTTATTAATATACAGTGAAGTATTTAAAATATATGTTTAAATTGCATATATAATAAGGTGATCAGTTGTTCATTTATATGTTTCTCTCTGCTCAAGATTCCGTTTGGTTGTACTCAATATCCTACGCGTCTCCTCAATTTCCAAATGACCATCGTTTTGCATTAATGGTGCTGTGTTAAATTTATATAGAATAATATACGCTACTGCTTCCTTTCATTAACATTTGTCATTATTTAAAAAAAAAATATTATGAGACATTAACAATTTGTTTTTGCTACATTTTCAACATAATTTTATTAATCGGAAGATATCTTTCGTTTTATTTTTTAATTATTTTTCGTTGCAGATTTTATTGAAGTGTCTTTCGTACAGATTGAAAAAAAACAAATCGATTGGATTTCTATAAATAAATGGGGATGTTAAAATTTTTTTACTACTAAATAGGATTATCTGGAAAAAATGATTAGCGGTATAGAGCTGATTCTGCATAGATTAATTTCAAATCATATTTATTAAATCGGCCTATCTTTGGGCTAATGTTTACTTTCTCAATAACTAATTAAATGGATGAAGTTATTACCATTTCATCTTTTAGATAATGAAAGCAAAGTAGGACACATTCCCTTCATGAATGTTTCTGGGCATGCAGTCAGAAGCTTGCTTCCCAGCCGCATGCGGTGCATTTTGACGAACTGCTAAGTTACGGATACACAAATTCACCAATTTCAGTTGTCAAGCGATGGTGGGGGGGGGGGGCAAACACAGACACAAGAATATATATGCATACATACATATACATACATACATACATACATATATATATATATATATATATATATATATATATATATATATATATAATAAACGCATGCATTTGTCCTTCACATCGCTTCAAAACTTGTGTTGGTTTATTTACATCATCGTAACTTAGCGCCTCGGCTAGGTTAACCGACAGAATAAATACTAAGCTTTAAGAATGTACTGGGATCGAATTACATTACACCTCTTCAAGTAGCTAGTAGTATGTGTAATCGTCGTTTTAATTTTTATATGTGGGAATGTGTATGCTAACGTAATTTAATAGCTTTCATTCCATGCTGATTAAGATCCCATGCCTCACGATATTGCGATTCTGCGTAGTATTAATGAAAGAGAAACATACTACCTTCAGAAAATTGTGCTAATATATAATGGGTCAATTATATTATAGCAGCACCAACATATACACGTATTATATAATTTTTGCGAGATTGTATGTTACAATACTAATCTTTTAACAACATCTATATACAGAAATATAATAAGATTAGCGATTGCAATTGAAGTCGATAAATAGGATAAATCTATAATAAGAGCAACATACTCTCAGCAATTTATGAAATATTTGCATCAGTCAACAACATCTGCTTCCTTATTTCGGTTTTAGGCTATTTATTTATTTGACTTCGTAGTGAATACAAACATATACAAGAACCTGTCTCTATACTCGGGAAAGAAACTATTTGTTTGTTTCAATGAATGTTTGTCTGTCTCTCACTTAGGTATCGTTTAATATGTTTATGCTTATACACATATATCAATATAGGTATATACGAACCTACATACATTTGCACATACATGCATACATACATACATGCATATATACATACGTACATATATATATATATATATATATATATATATATATATATATATATATATATATATATATATATATATATATATATATATATATATTTATATATATTTTTATATATGTAGATTTTTATACATATACATAGTATCTCAAGGACCGAGAGTTTCGTACATTACGACTGCAAAAACACGAAACTGTGGGACCTTGTATCACTCTGTTGCTTCTGCTATAATATATATATATATATATATATATATATATATATATATATATATATATATATATATATATATATATATACACATTTTTGTATCTCTTAAAAACCGTTATGAAACTGCATGGGTCCACTTGTTGTCTGTAAATCATGTGACATGTCCCCTCAACGGAAATTGTGAACTTGGTATTTTAAGATCGCATCGTTTACTCCGATCCATTCTGGAACTATCTTATTTCGAATATGCTCCTGGAAAATATGGTATCATAAAAGAGATGATAATGTGTGGCGCCGAAGAGCTTTGGAAAATATTCGTTCTACGTTTCAATCACTATCTGAAAGAAGGTGAAATTCTCTCTCAATGTAAAGACTTAAATAGCATCTTGCTTCATAAGAAAGGTTATTAAAGAAGACTTTAAAAAAAATATCGCCCTTTATGCTTCTTGTCTCGCCTTATGAACAGTTTACAACAGCTGAGGGGACAAGCACATGTCTAGAGGAACCACGATACGACAGAACACTCAATGAGTGAATGAATGCAAACTTTCTCTGTATATCGCTTTCATCGATTACGAACAGACCTATGGAAGTGTAGTAACGAATGCAGCGTTAAAATCCCGAGATTCCGAGGCGCAATTTATGAAAGTGCTGAGGAATACGAACTCTGGATGCACGAAAGATATAGTTCTGGTATCACCACCAGTAAGAGTTTCGATTGGGAAAGGTGTCAAGAAAGAGGATATCATATGTCCAAAGCTCTTTACCGCCTGTCTAGAAATAGTCAGTAGGTACATGGACTGGAGAGGTGATGTGAAAATCAATGGCGGGAGGCTAACAATCTTCTGTTTGCAGATGACATTGTACTTATCGCTGAACCATAAACCAGCTGCATACCATGATGACAGTTAGATACTCAAAGTTTAGGAGTACGCCTTTAAATGAGCCGCATGAAAACGAAATAAATGCAGCGGGAAGACGTAGTACAAAACCGAATAGAGGTGAGGTACGATGAAATTGTGGAGGTAAATGAGTTCGTATACTTAGTTCGTTAGAAGTAAATGAGTTCATGTACATACAGTAGATATACGTCTAGATATAAATGGTGAAATCTCTGAAGAATAAAGCCAAGATGATCGGTGTTTACTTTAATAAAGGACGCGCTCAAAACAAGGATAGACAATACCACATGTACTGGAGTGTGAAACAGCACCGTCCTACATAAGCTCTTATATGCAAATGAGACGTTGGCTAATACGAAGTGAATAGAACATCGATTGAGTACGGTCAAAAGGCTACTGAATCATCCATGCTAGGAATATATATATAGTTGAAGCAAGGTTAATGACCGATCTTTTAGAGAACATTTTTAGATAGCATTTTGTTTTAAAAATAGTGCCACTTGCAATGTTTTAAGTATGTCACAATGAGTGATTTATACATTTTTCTTACAGATTCTGATTGTATTGTCTATAATATTCTGCTATATTCTCACCCATGTTCGTCCCATCTAAAGATTATATTAGACATGTCTTACTCAATGAGTTTCATAAAGGAGTCAATGCAAGCACAACAGCAAAGTCTCTTTAGAGAGTTTATGGGGATTTTGTAGTGACTGAAAGAAGTTGCAGGAGATAGTTTTCTCGCTTCGGAAGTGGGGATTTGAATTTCAAAGACGAGTCAAGAGATTTCGAATAGTTAGAAGCTGTAGTGAGGGAAAATCCAACCGCAATTTGTACAGAACTTGCAGAACAGCTTAGCGTAGCCCATGTTCTACACCAACTGAAAAGGATCGGAAAGGTTTCAGTAGTTGGAAAATAGGTCCCGCACGAACTGTCTCCAGAGAATCTGCAACAGCGTGTTGTTTGTTGTCGGTCATTGCTTTCAAGACACCTTAAGCAACCATTTTTAGGAAAGCTTGTTACAGGTGATGAGAAGTTGATTCTTTGTCACAATGTTAAACAACGCCGATCGACGATCACTCGAGGAGGAAGAGCTGTTCAACGACCAAATGGAGGACTTCATGCAAGAAAGATCATGTTGAGTGTATGGTGGGATATTGGAGGAATCGTCAATTACGGACTGTTTGACATCAATCAAACAATTACTGCTAATCTCTACTGTGAAGAATTCCATCGTTTGAAAGCTGCTTTGAAGAGAAAGTTACTCTGCTTAGTCAACAGAAGTGGCGTTATCTTCCACCATGATGATGCTCATCCTCACAATGCTCGACTGACCAAATAACTCTTGGAGGATTTTGGGTGGGAAATATTGCTTCATCCTCCATATTCTCCGGACTTTGTTCCTTATGATTATCACAACTGAACCATTTGAATGGTCTTAGGATGGCATCAAGAGAAGACGTTGAAAATGAATTGGATTCATATTTCGCATCAAAACCTAAACAATTTTACAGGTGTGGCATGTCTACGCCTCTTGACTGATGGAATGAAGTTGTAGAAAGTAACGGGAATTATGTTAACGAATAAATATCGTCTTAATTATGGACTTTTCCATTTTTAAATCGGCCATTATTTTTGCACCAACCTGATATACCTTTTATACATTATTTACATTGGGCAGATATTTGTTCACATATTGTTTGTTGTTAACACAACGTTTCGGCTGATATACCCTCCAGGATTCATCAGTTGTCTTGGGGAAATTTCGAACATGGGTTGTCATCCCTAAGGTAATTTTCGATGTTATTAATATTATTATTATTGTTGTTGTTATTATTATTATTGAGGTTAGTAGCCCGCGCTCTTAAACACTACGCCATATGGGCATAATAATAAAAATAATAATAATAATAATAATAATAATGATAATAATAATAATAATAATAATAATAATAATAATAATAATAATAATAAAAATAATAATAATAATAATAATAATAATAATAATAATAATAATAATAATAATAATAATAATAATAATAATAATAATAACTCCTCTGGAACTTCACCATTCAAACTGACAGAAAGATAGACGCAAATAGGCCAGACATCATACTGAAAGACTTCAGACAAAGATCATGCCTCCTCATTGATATGACTGTCCCAATCGATATAAACGTATCTGTCAAGACCTACCAAAAACTGAGCAAATATAAAGATCTTGAAATAGAAATTAGCAAAATGTGGAATCTGAAGACGAAAACAATACCTATTGTCATAGGTGCCCTGGGAATGACAGCGAAACGGGCTGATTACTACCTAGCTCAGATACCAGGAAACCCCAAAATGGCTGAAGTTCAAAAGATAGTGCTCATGGGAACTGCCCATATCCTACGTAAAATACTGTCTATGTGATCTCAAATTTTAAAGCAAACACATAATTTTCTTATGGTTTCTTAAACATTCACTTGAACAAAACTGTACAAATCCAAATATATGGTACCCTAGGCATTGGATCCAACTTGTAGAAATGCAAAACAAAAGTGAAACATAAAATAATAATAATAATAATAATAATAATAATAATAATAATAATAATATTGAAAAATACCTTACGAATGAGAACCCAAGTTCAAAATTCCCCAAAGACAACTGATGAAGGCTGGAGAGTATATCAGCCGAAACGTTGTGTTAACAACAAACAAGATGACAAATATCCGTCAAATGTAAATAATGTAAAAAAATGTACATAATTCCTCGTCTCATAAATAGAACAGTACCAACCTGATATATATGCACACAGAGAGAATACCTATATATATATATATATACGCATATGTACGTATATATATATATATATATATATATATATATATATATATATATATATATATATATATATATATACAGATGCCAAACCAGCAAGGGGAAACTGTTAACCTCCCCTGTTCGAAGGTTATAAAGGACACAGGTTTCGTGTGTCACATAGCTAGCTAGAGGTGATGGCTTCTTGGAGCTAATTCACGGCAGCTTTCGTCCTAATTTTGGGACTGCCATGTTGGCTTGGCGATAACTATTAATTTCCAGTACCGCTGCCGTAGTCTCCTTTAGAGAGACTTAGAAATATTAATAACTCTTTCTCTCTCTCTCTCTCTCTCTCTCTCTCTCTCTCTCTATATATATATATATATATATATATATATATATATATATATATATATATATATATACATATATGATTTAGGGAAAAACGATGTATTCTTCCCTATGAATTTCTTTCACGCTAGCTACTTGATAAATTCATATATATGATTTTATCCTATTTTTGAATTATATATATATATATATATATATATATATATATATATATATATATATATATATATATATATATATATATATATATATATATATATATATAGTATATATATAGATATATATAATATATATATACCATATTTACAAATATATATATATATATATTTATATATATATTTGTTGGGTAAACATTTGTGTGAGTTTTTATAATAATCGATTACGTTACACTCATCTGATTTTATAAATAACAATTTTTATAAATATCTTTCACTCTAAAAACACTTTATATATTACCCTGGTAGAAGATATCTTTATGCAGTACATATGAAGGATATGGAACATTCTCTACATCATAATACAGCAACATATAACAGTTTCTTAGTTTCATTCAAACACAAATTGAAGAATAATATGAAAATTACTAGAATAAGCAAACGCAAAATGAAAAATGCATTTATTAAAAATCTGAACACATGAATGAAATAAGCTGTTAATGGATATTGATTTTATTTTAATCTGCAGCTTCCTATTTCCGTTATCAATATTTTGGTAAATCTTAAAATGCATTCATAAGAAACAAACTAATATATATATATATATATTTGTATTTGAACACACACACACACACACACACACACACATATATATATATATATATATGTATATATACATTCATTCATGTATAAATATATATATATATATATATATATGTATGTGTGTGTGTGTGTATGTGTGTGTGTGTGTGTGTGTATGTGTGTGTGTGTGTGTAGCGAGAAAGATATATAGGCAGAAAGCGGATGGGAGTAAGATAGAGGAGGCTAAGTATATGATAGACAGATTTACATAGAGAACATGAAATGAAGTCAAGGAAGAGAAAAAGATAGGGCGGTAATGAAGGAAGCATTGTGTCCTGCGGTTGATATGCAGGAAAGGTGTTTTTCATCTAAACAATACAAAATAGTGAAATACTATTGTAGAAATGTGACAAGAGAGTGAATTGATGCGAACCCCCCTCCATCAACACACATATATAGAGATAGAGAGAGAGAGAGAGAGAGAGAGAGAGAGAGAGAGAGAGAGAGAGAGAGAGAGAGAGAGAGAGAGAAGAGAGAGAGTATGTCAGTGAGAGATGGACAAATTTAGAGAGAGGGAGAGAGATTGGCGATAGTCGAATATGGAATAAAGGGACGGAGAATAAGTAGAGGAATAATTAGATTAAGTGTTAAGAAAAGAAAATATGTGAACGATACACACATTTTGGTAGACCAGAACTGAACTATTTGTTTGAAGAATAAACGGGCTATATTCAGAAAATTAAACAAGCAGAGGGATAAATTTATAAAATCTATGTTTTAATATGTATTGAAACAGTGAAAAAGAGAGAGAAAGAGAAAGAGAGAAAGAAAGAGAGAGAAAGGGAGAGAGAGGTGGGGCGAAGCAAGATATTCAATTGAAAGCTGGATGTAATGATAGTATAAATTTTAGGACGACAGCTACAACAACTGCTCTTACTATAAGTATATTAAGAGAATAACGAGTATATTGATAAAACAATAGAGGGAGAATACATATGCACAAAATTACTTTATAAAGTGAATTTAGATATTAATACAGATATAGAGAAAATATATATTAGGTATCATAATTGTGTGCTAGAATTGTGTTTCGTGAAAATAATCGCTCAAAGTATTTGGGAGAAGACATTTGTTGAGGGCAATTGTCTGCGTGCAGTTCAAAGTTGGCGGATGTAATAGCTGTATGTTACACGGAAACCTTCAATTGGGGTATACGGTGTTCAATATTGGTTGAAGAGAAATATACAAAAAGTTTAATTTGAGTAGCGACTTCAGGAAAAACATCACTGCATATGTCCAGTAGTTATTTAACTAAAACGGGGAAAATTATTTGAACAGTTTCCAGATTTGAAATACAGAATTAATATGGCAATATTCTCACTCACACACGATTTTTCCATATTTTAATCATATAAAACAAAATGATTTCTTTATTGAAGAGACTGTGGTAGAAATAAAACCAATGCAAAATACTGGAAAGGGAAATATAAGCATTTATATAAAAGTTATGAAAGTTTTATAAGTATAAAAACATAACCAAACCGCCAGAATCATCTACTGAATGCATTGAAAATTATTACGACTACCATTACATTCTGCGAATGAAATATTGAATCTATTACTGGAATGTCTGCAATTGCAATGTAGAGGGCAGTTTCGTTTGCATACTACAAAATTTTTCGAAGTAAGTTTAAATATAGTAGGTTATAGTTAAAAAATAGATAATAATTCAAGGATTCCATCATAATTCGATTGTAGAGGAATTATGATCACGATGATATCTCCAGAAAAAATACACACAAATACTCAGAGGCGAATATAATGATTCTTCTATTTTACACAAACACACACACACACGTACGCATGCACACACACAGGCGCGTGACGTAGTTGTTTGGGTTCCTGTTGAACTCACAATCGCTAAATCGTGATTTTAATTCCTAGACCGGGCAGTGTGATGAGTTCTTGAGCAAAATATTTCATCTCACGTTTCTCCTACACATGACGCGCGGTAAACCTTGGACCTGATCAGAGAACGGTGAATTTATGGAGAGAGGGAGGTGACGTGCAGTACGAACATTTGATCACAATAGGCAAATCATCTGTGCAGATCGTTCGGCCAAAGCCGAACACTCATACATCGACATCGACGGGAGATTCTGTTATATATGATATTACAATATCATATATATAAATCCATTCTCTCTCTTTCACACACACTGACACACAGAATACAAACATACACTTATATACCTGTACGAAAGTTAAGTTCTGTACAAATCGTAGTTTGTAAAATTACAATAATTGTCATCTTTTTTCAGATTACATGTGCTTCCAGAAAATGTGAATCAAAGGTACTTATATATGTATATAAATTATATCTCTCTTTCGTTCTCTCTCTCTTTTTTCTATCTCTCACTTTATATATATATATATATATATATATATATATATATATATAGTTACATATACACATACAAGTGTGTGTGTAAGTATGCATGAATATAATGTATACTTGGTTATAGATCGAGAAAAAGAGATGATATTAATTTAAGAAGAGCATGTAATCTACTACCATTATCCCTCAACTTTCAATCACATTTGTTAAACGAGGAATGATTACATAGCGTATAAAACTCGCCTTTCGCAAGCTGTATAATCATCTACCCCATTTTTAACTACCACTTTGACAAGTGGCTTTGTATGATACTAGTCCCATGAGCAGCTCCTAAAGAATTTACTGATAAATATGTGAGCATGAACAAGTTATTTTTTTACTTTTAGTGCGTGTGTGTGTGTGTGTATGTATATATATACACACACATATGTACATCTATCTATGCATATGATATATATGTCGGCGTGTATGTGCCTCTGTGTGTGTGTATGATTGTGTGTGTGTGTATGATTGTGTGTGTGAGTGTGTGAAGCGAGGGAACGTCATATTCTTTTCCGTTACTAGACGCATTAAAATGAAATAAGCTCCAGCATCTCAGGTCAACGGGACCTTCTTATTACACCCACTGCTATCGTCGCTCGTACACTGAAAACGTTTGGTTCTTTTATTAACCTTAGGTCATTGCTAACTGAGCTTCCAGCTGTCAGTATTATATTGATAAGTCAAAACATTTGCACTCAGGACAATGATACCTAATATTGCTTTGCTGTTTTAAGACAATAGGGTGCGATTTTAGATTTCACAGCTATTTCTGTCAAGTGAAATGACTGCGTTTACTATCCATCATTTTGCTGAAAGTTTTGCGTGGTGTAAACAAACCAGTAGACGGACATTTCATCGAGAATCATTATCAAAACATAACTACCATTCTACTAAAAATATATATGATTCACTCACATTTTAAGGGAATAGAATTACGATGATAGGTAGGTTTTAATCTCGTTTATTGCCTTCGAATAATACTTAAATTGTTGAGTACAGATATGTGTAGTCCATAATTTAACCCATTCTAAAACTCTTTAGACTGTGTTCTAAAGACTGCAAGTAATTATTTGAAATCTTCCATCTCAATTCTATTGCATAAAATAATTTGTGTCAGATTATATTCTAATAGCATTTGGTAACTATCTGATGGGAATATTCAAAGACGACGAAAGAAATGCAAGTCAAATGAAGAAATTAAGTTAGTGACGTGTGTGAATCATTAATTATTATAGTCTGCATATTTCCGGTGTCGATATAATGAGTACTTTTCAGGAACTAAGGTGGAGTTAATCGATTGTACGGTAGGAATATTGGTGGCATCATGCCAATGTTAGATATCAGGTTTTATACATCTCATTTAATAAAGCTATTACGTTAATAAATCGAAAAGAAATGAGAAATATACTTATTGTTGATATAGAATTGCTGACAGCGCAGTAATCAACAGATCATATAGAGTAATAAACCACCACATACAGGTCTGTCATGTGTTATATTATCGTTGATACACACACACTCGCACACATACTCACACATAAAATATGTAAATAAGTAGACATATATAGACACATACACACATATAGATAAATAGATACACAGATAGATAGGTAGATGACTAATGATATACTGGAAGCATCTCTTAGTTTCGCGGGCGAGTGACGTTCGTTCAAATCGACTCAGTTTATTCTTGTTCGCTCTGCAGTGTCACTGTGACTTTAAAGGCCCACACTCGAGTGATAGCTGCAGTTGTCGTGATTGCAGTGTAACTACTGCAATGATTGTAGTGAGCAGCACCATTATTAGTGCTGTTCTTCAGCTGAATGTTAACATCCATAGGGAATTTGCCATACATATACCCATAGGCGTACCGCCCCTTTATCCTGTGTAGGTGGAAACTTAGATGAAAAAATTATCTTTACCCTTTAAAATTCATGACAAATATTTAAACATAAAAATCTATTCATTTCTTCTACGAAAATATTGGTAAATTATGATAATTATTATTTAATACAACTAGAATATATGTGTAACCCAAACTTACTGTCTGTAGAACTAAAGCAACACGGAGATATTTTAAAAATCAACGTAATATAATTTAAAGTCCATGTATCCTCGTGTAATAATATGATCCATTAAATTCGATATAAAGAAGCATTATTCATTTACATCATTAAAATTGAAGTAATTAGATAAACCACCAATATAAATCTGTGAGTCTGTAGTAGCACCTTACCGTAAGCATAGCTGCACCTTTGGAATAAAAGCAACTTGCGTATGCATATAAACCGGCAGCAGTGAATATATTCGAAAATAAGTATAGAGCAAAAAAAAATAAAATAATAATAATATCTAGTTGTCCACTCAAAATAACAGCCAACTTCCTAGCAAATTACTCTATAACGTTATACCTTAGTATCAGATATGTTTTACTCGTTTACCTGCCAGCAGCAAACTGTGTGCATACATAACTCAAATAGTATTAATGTATGCTCCATCAAAAATAAAGGTGAGCTAGCAGAATCGTTAGTACACCGGGCGAAATGCGTAGCGGTATTTCATCTGCCGTTACGCTCTGAGTTCAAATCCCGCCGAGGTCGACTTTGCCTTTCATCCTTTCGGGGGTCGATTAAATACGTACCAGTTACGCACTAGGGTCGATGTAATCGACTTAACCCCTTTGTCTGTCCCCTCTGTGTTTAGCCCCCCCCCCCCCCCCGTGGGAAATAAAGAAATATATATCAAAAATATATTTGTTAAACTAATTTGAAAGAATCGTTCTCGAAAAATGTTAACATATTCATATGCCACAAAGGTGGAATACGGGGCACTTTTGTTTTTTTCTGTATTAAAGCGCTTAAATACATACGTCGAAGAAGACCACATTTCTCATGTCTAGCTGAAATGCGTTTAAGCTGCCTTCTTGATAATATTCCATTATGAGAAATTATTAATGTGGAACTATGGTTCAGAATATACGTATATACAATTTCTTATATTATTTAAATTTAGGAAATATCTAAATTGAGAATACTACCAAATAATATTATGGCTTTGCCAGAAAATGAATTCATATATGTTTTTCTTTATTGATAGTGTGTATGCTGGTGATTATTATACTCCTTTTATGACAATGAGCATATGACTTTAATGTTTGAAGTAGACTATGATGTGTACCCTTAAACAAGGCTCTCAATGTTACGCTGCTTTGCATTACGGAGCTGTATATGAATACAAGGTAACAGTTAATGCATCTCTGGATATGTGACAGAGGTGAGGCCCAAGGGACTGAGATAAATTCCACATACATACACACATTCATATATGTATGTATATGCTTATCTTTTCGGAAATATTGCACTATAGGAGCTATTACATTGAATTAAAAAAAAAAGATTACTAAATTTCGTTTACGTTCTTGAATCCATTTCTGCTGCTGTAAATATTGGAACCAGCTACCTTTTTTTAACAATAAAAAAATGGAGAATCACAATCTGTCATCGAAAAGACGAAATAATATAAAAAAGAAAAAATACCGACCTTAATCACAGTGACAATTTTCTCATGAAACTATCTAGTATAAGACTGAACGAAAAAAATGCATGCCAAGAACATTATTTGAAAGATAAATGAAGAAAAAGAATGTTGTACTCGATCCAACTTATTATTATTATTTAAATGAATTCTTGTCTAACTATTATTTATTAAGCATATGCTAAATGGTGTATAATTATCGCTTAATATTCAACAAAATATACTAATGAATGCTGATCTATTTAAAGGTATCATTATTGTTTTTTTGTAGTCAATAATTATTCACTACTGTCCTCTTCGAACATGTTTTCAACTCACATAGTGAAGTTTTAGATGCCAACACACACACGCGCACAAACACACAGAGACACAGACACACAGACACGGACACACACACAAAAATAAATATACGTGTGTGTATGACTGCGATAAATTTAAATATCAGAGTACCTAACTGGGATCTATTCAATCTCCGGGTCATCGGGTCATGAAAGAGAGAGAGAGAGAGAGAGAGAGAGATGGAAGAAAAGTATAAAAGATAAGAAAGACACGTGAGAAAAACAAAGTTCTTTTATAGGAAATACATACGTGTGTATGCGCGTATGTATTTTTCCATCTTATCCAATGTGTCCTCTCGTTTATATAATGTTAGCGCGTGACATTGAGAGAGATTTGGCTGTTATTTCCAGCAGGTCAAGTAACTGTACAGATTCTCACATTTTCTCTCTCTCTCTCTCTCTCTCTCTCTCTCTCTCTCTCTCTCTCTCACACACACACACACACACATGCATACATGCATACATGCACACATACATACACACATACATACATGCACACATACATGTACATACTTACGTGTACATACACACAAATATACGTTTTAATCATTGTTTTCAGTTAACACGTTCAGTGAATGCGCCTAATTTTTTAACGTGACAAAACGTAGAGTGAGTGAGAGAGTGAGAGAGGAAGAGAGAGAGAGAGAGGAAGAGAGAGAGAGAGAGAAAGAGGGAGAGAGAAAAAGAGAGAGAGAAAGAGAGAGAGAGAGAGAGAGCGATAACGGAGAGAGTGAGAGTGGTGGTGTGTTGACGATCAGAACAACAGCTTATATAAACTTACCAGTCCCCTACCACTGCATATTAATTTATCAAACCCTCATCTTTTCCTTGCTTCCATTCAGGGTTTTATCAGCTTTACATATGTGTGAGGATGTATTGGCGTATGTGTGTGTGTATACGTATATGTGTGTATGTGTATTTATGTACGTATATGTACGCAGCGTCCAAAACAGATGACCCGATAACCTGGAAGTTGTTGCTCTTCCATTACTTTCGCAAATAGCAGTAAATTTCTTCGGCTGAATACATGTCATTCATTGGTTAAAATTACCCAAATACGACAACTTTAACACGAAATAACTTCTAAAATATAAAATTTTGTGAAAAAAGTAAAGAGTAAACCGTGCTCTACGTGACACGTTCAACCAGTATCCGAAGTTTCAAGCTGTTTAGTAAAAAAAAAAAAAATGAATTAAAAAATCTGTGACTTAGATTGAATAGATCCCCTAACTGTTATCAGAGAAGAATTGATAAAACAGAAACATGTTTTGTACCAGATTTGAGAAAGCGGCTACATCAAATGCAAACCTGGACAAATTCTTCATGAAATTCGTAACCTGAAAATACAGTCACCGACAAATGTTGTTGGGTGAGAGAAGAAATGATTGGTTGAGTTCATTATGGTCTAGATACATCAGGGTTTGCTGAGAACAAAGAACTGGGAGTAAGTTAAATGCAGGTTGACCAGTCCAACATTTCGAAATGAGCTGAAAAGAAGCAATTCCTTTACGTATGAACAGACCAGTCAAACGCCTATATTAACTCACCCAAATATTGTTTATCGTTGAGTTTTGCTGCCCTTCTCGTCTGCATAGAGAGATTGTCTCTTAACACAAGAAAATATTCTACACAGAAGGAGCCCTTCGAGACATTAATAATGTACAATAGTATAAAGATTATAAACTTTCGCTTTTTATTTAGGAGAATGTGGTGACCGTCTTTTAATTTTATGGAGATTTTGTTATGGCAATTACCTGCTATGAAGAGGAGTCCTTAGTTATATTCTAATTCCATTTTAGGGTAACATTTTAAGTTGAGCATACATTTTAGAAAAAGATCGTACATCCTCGGTGAAAGTTAAATCTCAAAGGAGTAAATCATTATCAAAAACAGTTAGCTAATGTAAAGATGGGTTCAGTGTTGAAGCTTATCATTTAGCATGAAAGTGAAAAAAGATAGAAGGAACCTAAAATGCGGTTAATCAGACCAGCACTCTATAATATTCATCTGCCTTATCATGGCCAGCAGCTCAATATGACATGCAGTAGTTTCTTCTGTTGATATCAACACAGTGTCTCCACCATTAAATCTTCCATCACTGCTACATGTGTATACGTGTAACTCAAGCAGTGATATTTAGAAATATATAGACCCTAGATTCTTTCAAGAAAAGCAGACAAAATTTCGAACGAATCTTATTCTACACTCTTAGAAGAAAAGGAAATATAGATTAGAGTATGATTCTGTAACCCTAAATGATTCTGATGATACAGATCATCGATAAGATCACATCCAGATACGAAACAATACTGAATGATCACATATGAATTGTCATTGCCTATATGCGTGCTTAATTTGGCCTTATTAGGGACTAAACAGCAACACCTATATCACCATTACTAACATACTTGTTAACAGTAACCTTATCACATCTGCAGCAGATTTGACAGCTTCAACACTACCACTGTTTGATGTAGCATAAAAGACACCATATGCATATGAAAACTAAAGTAGCAACAGTATAGAGGGGAGGTCTGACGTCTCCAGATTTAACGGCTCTTAAACACATAACATTTGTATTAGAAAAAAATATTAACTTGGAACGACTGACTTTGTATAACCCAGAAGTGGATTTTAAATTCTCCTTAGAAATCAAAGAAATTAGAACAAACAAACAATAGCATCCATATATACAAAATCTCAGAAGGATGGTAAACATATTTCCTGATGAACCATCAGAATATATATAATATTCATACTGCAATTGAATGCAGCATGAAAGTAATTCTCCAACGAACAATTTATGGATTGGTCTTGAGTAAAGTGGTCGCGATTAATTCCTCAAATGTTTCTTGCATATCCTTCATTCTTGCATATCCTTCATTCCTATTTACTGCTACTTAGGAGTCGCACATTAGTTTGTCACTAATGGACGTGTCGCCAATAATATACCTGCGAGTTGTGTGCGCGGCTATGAAAATATGAACGACATGATAGAAAATGTAAAAACAAAGAAAAATGTCACCAGCAAAATTTTAAGTAAATCAAAATTTGAAAATCTAATCAGCATATTTTCTTGTTATTTGAATTTCTATGCATTAGAGTTCTGAAATAAAACTGTTGTAAAACTGATTTCGTCAAAGGTTCCTCTTGAATAGATGAAACCCAGTAAGAGGAATCTAATAAAATGGAATAAGGTCTGGCTAAATTTAAATAGAACAATACATTTTGAGGAGTAGACTACTTTATAATCACTAATCAATGACAATGAAGCTGCCACAGAGACACCGCTAGAATTCATATTACTAATTGTAGTATGAATAGTAAAGGATATGAACGTTTGCATTATTCGGTAGCAACAAATACATCACACGCGTTCTGACAATATGAGTCCTATGACAGTAATTAGTGTACCATACTACACAAGATCTGAAGCTGCTTTTTATTCATAATCACGGAGAGTAGAAAAATCTAGCTCTGATCAAACACACAGACACACACATGCACACACGCACTCACTCTAACACACACACATGCATATATGTATCTATGTGTATGTGTGTGAGCGTATGTATGTATGTATGTATGTATGTATGTATGTATATATATATATATATATATATATATATATATATATATATATATATATATATATATATATATATATATATATATATATACACACACACATGCAAAATTTCATTGTATTCATATCTGTAGTTTAATATGAAATACGCAGTGTGTCTCTGTCATTGGATATTTTTATAGTTAATGTAGGTAATACATATCACCAAGAGAACCGTATTTCATTTTGTTTCATCACCATTAGAAATACAGTGACATCGTTAATATAAAAATTACTTGGATTTATGAAGAATTTTTCTTTGAAGATGTAGAATATATATTTTAATATACCATACGTAATTCCTATTTCAATATCAGAAGAATTCTATATGATTTGTACGCTCGAAACTGATTTTAAAATCAACTTCTTTGTTCCGCATTTTATGATGAATGAGTGATAAAACAAATCTCATTATCCTTCACTTTTCAGATTTTCAAAAGATAAGTGGATGTTCATGAAATCTGGTATCGTCTGAATTAAGAAAGAGAAATATTACGATACATGAAAGTTTTGAGCTTATATACCATTACACTATTACAAAAACTACTTCTAAGAACCTTCAATTAAATTATCGATAAACGTAGCTAAAAACTGAAAATGATACAAACGGGAAAATGGCTAGTATCGAACTCAGGTATTCTGAATGAAGAATTATGATTTTGTATTCTTGAAGAGCAGGTAGATATGCAGTAGGCAAATAAGTGAATCAGTACTGCATTTCTTGCCAAACACCGTAACAATTTAGAACATAAATACTTCCAGTTAGTACATCAATGCATCATCTTATAGGTGGACCTGACTTTCACCAGCAGACCACACCACTGGGGGACTTGGACAAAGTAAAACAATGACGCAAGCGATAGGAAGCCTAGGATATTAAAATTAAAGCGTACGTAAGCAGGGACTATGCACTTGCTATAATAAACACCGGGAGAATCGAAGAGCAAAACACACACGTGCATACACACAACAAAAACAACTGACTGATATTGAACCTAGTGCCAAAAAAAAAAAGGATTTTATCCGAAAATTTTTAGGCAACAATTAGGTGCAATTTGCAACATGGCGCCTCGTTAAACAGAGACTATGAGTCACAAACAAGAAAGTCGTCAAATGTGATAAAAACACGGACATGCAAGAACGGTAAGGAAAATACAGAAACAAAACAAATACAAGATCAGTAAGGAAGATATGTGGATAATGTGGGAAGTAAAACTAAAATGGCTACTTGAAATATGTGAGTATATTGAAGACATCCTTTGTAGAAGCGAAACAAAGCAGGCATTTCGACTCGAAAAGATAAATTTACTTAAGAAGATAAACTAAGAGCAAACATAACGTAAGACATAAAGCGAAAAATCTTACGTGGTAAAAAAGACTGGGAAGCTAGAGGGATTTCCCTTTAGAAATGTACAGCAACCTGAACAGAAAGTACGCAAATGAGTTGAAAATATAGGCATCCAGTGGTAAGGACGAATATTTAACCGTGCAAGAGGTTATAGAAATATAACTAAAACATGTTATATCGGGGTTAACAACATTTTCATTGACCTACGGAGCACAAATAAAAAGCCATATTAGAAATTCTGATGAACACGTGCAACAAGAACTGTCGAGTAAGTATATGTCCTATAAAATACATTCAGTATTTTTGAAGTCTCTAAGTAGAACAAACCTTCTCATAAAAAAACAAAATAAAAGACAAGTAATATTTTACTGTCTTCTTCAACTTCACAAATACGTTTGTTGGAGTATAATGTGTTTTATGGCCTATTATGAAAAAGTTCAACATGGATTAGGAGGTAACTAACGCAATGGAAATAATTCATTCCACGATTACAACTACAATTCTCAACACAAGCTGCCATTGGTTTGGGGCATCCTATGACTCTGCAGGAATATTTTAGGGCTACCCAACTTCACTCAAAGTCTTCCTGGAGTAGATCATGAGCATTACTCTTAATAACTAATTCGCAGTAATATGAATTGCAGAGAACAACAGTCTATCCCTTGTTCTGAAAGTGATTGACTGTCAGAATGAGATGTCAAAATGGTTGATTTAGTCATTTAAATGAGAAATATACGCAGTTCAAAAATCATTGATAGCATACAACTATGACAAAAAAAACAGGAACTAAAATTTATTTGTCAGTTTAACTATCTCAGGGTAGTCGTTAATGTTATATCATGTACATAAAGAATTCTAGGAAAACCACATAGAAAAGACTGTACTAACCAATTTCAAGCTTTCATTTAGAGATTGAAACATGACCATGAACAGCAAACTCCCGCACATTCATTCATACTTCTCCCTAGCATCTACTAGGCATCGAATATATAAACCATGGTATTTAAAGATAAACCTCTCTACTATAGACACAAGGGATGGCCTTTTGGAGGATGGATTTAATCCAATACAATGTTCTCAATTCTTAAATGGTATTTATTTCATACACCACGTTAAGATAAAAGGAAAAGTTGATCTCGGTGGTATCTGAATTCATTACGTAAAGACGCACGAAATGCCGATATGCCCGGCGCGGTAATGATTCTTTTAAGTTGCTGATTTAATGTCATCTAAAATAATGACAAAAGCACTGGCACTGTAAACGTGATAAGTTTTCCCAGTAACTTAGGTACGTCGTACTTAGAACACATTACGAACAAACAATAATCCACAAAAGAACCTTAACGAGGATGAAGGAAATAAGACTAAGGTGGTATATCCATGTAACGAAATGAAATAAACTTTCAAACTTGGAAAGACATAATAGTAGGAAAAGACGGACATAAATAACAAGGGGTGGACAGTCAAATCCTTTGTGGAAACTCTAGGACTGGCATGAAGTTGTGAAAGTTAAGTATGTATGACGCAGAGAATATCACGATGTTACCCCTACAACATCATCGAAGGTTGAGGGAAGTAGTCAGAATATCAATTATAGATTAAGAAGAAATACAAGATCACTAGAGATTGCAACTCGGTTAGACACAAAAGTATTAGTAAAAATTAAATATCAGTCCCAGTTAAAATATGCCACTGATTTAATTTAAATTTGTACTAATAATATTCTGAGACAAGTCTGGATTACACAAATCGAAATACCGCGGTTTCCAATGAGTAGTTCACAAGAGTTAAATAAAAATTCTTTGAAATAACTTTTTCATTCAACTTTTGCAACTCTTTTTTTTATTATTCAACTAGCTTTTGGCGTAGGTGACGTAAATTTGTATTAGTTCATACCTAAAATTTAATTGCACTTTCTACTATTCAGTAACTCAATGGTTTCTCTATGGTGTAATGCAAATTAGCATACATTAGAGTTATCTTTTAAATGCAATAGAAGGAGAGAAATTATAGAGCTTCTATTCTTTATCTCTGAAAATCTGCATTCTGACTTCAACTATCTTCAGCAAACTTCAACGCCGCTATCATTTTTCTCCTCGCATCCTTCTTTTATTGATAAATTAAATAACGGGTTGAATTCCAAGAAGTATTCTTCATCCTTAAAAATGTAGGATATAAAATCATGTCAGAAATCAATATTGATTCTGTTTAGTGTAGCAGAATGGTCATGTATAAGCTAAAGGAAGGAAAACGTGAATTTAAATCACGCCCTAATTTTCAATGGTTGTTACTACATATTATCTAAACTTGCATGTGAATTATAAAGCCGAATATGATAAAAACTTAACTAAAGGTTTGGAAAATCCGAACAAAATGGCGGTGAAATCATCTTTGTTAATTCTGAGGAAGTACTGTTGTAAATATGCACATGATATTCATAATAATCATATGATGGTTCTATTGAATTAATTATTCGATGACAACATAAATATCCTGCTAGTATAAGAAAAGTTATATCAAAGAAAATGTTTGGATTTATCTAACGGCCATTTGTATATATATATATATATATATATATATATATATATATATATATATATATATATATATATATATATATAATTTATTCAGAAACATACATCCTGTTGTTTGCATCTTCATATTGAATAAATGTTCGTAATGTTGCATCAAAACAATGTAATTAGAGAGCCTTGTGCTATAAAAAAATCAAAGGAACTGATAATACTCATTGCTTTCAACAGGCACGCGATTAATACACTAGTATTTTAATCAGAGTATTTCTGATGAAAACTATCCCAAAATACATCTTTTCATATTGGATGTAATTAAGACAGCAAACATACAAATATACAGACATAAATGAATTACATTTTAATGTTATGCGTTATTTTAAATGCATTCCACCGAGCTAAAATATGGCGTCTTGGAGCAAATCTGACAAAGAAGGGAAACGTGATACAGAAATGTACAGAAATATCTAGAAAAGATGTAGCTTTATTTATAAAGTATAGAATTTTGTATTTTCAAACAAATGATTCTAAAATGTTTAAACGAA